>NW_015505523.1:2867713-2896135 GCF_001515645.1 Sinocyclocheilus grahami | reverse complement strand
CCAGCTCCTTGTTGAGAAAGATAATGTAGCTCTTGAGCGATTAAGCTATTTTATTGATAAAATTGCGCTGCAGCGCTAAAAAGTTTGTGCGTGCGCGCAACGTGATCTGTGTGAGTGGCTAAAATCGTGTGTGCGTGAGATACAGTGAAGACAGCACATTAGTTTAGAACTCTTCTAATTTTTATTTTTTTTAAATGTAGAAATTGTTAATTGTGATAACCTACCAGCAATGTAAAGATTATTTTTTTAATATATATATTAGTAGGAGTACATTACAATATAAATTTATTAGAACGAGTACATTATTATTTATGGGCTTAAAAACAAGATGCAAACAATCAGAATATTGTACCTGGTGGGGAGTGCCCAATGTAAACATGAAACATATGCCATTACCTATATTGTACTGTGGTACAGTTATAAAGGCCCTTCATAATGCAGAGGTCAGCTGCCTGCTCTGCCAATAGTTAGAAATGGCACTATAGTATGCAGTGTTTAATAAACAGCTGTTTTACTAAATTCTGCTTTGGTGAAATTCAGTGCAGTCCTGTATCGTGATACGTACCATATCGTGACTTTGCTGGTGATACGCAGCCCTAGTACGGTTCCACATATGGGATTTTTATTTGCATTTTTGTGCTTTGGCTGACGCTGAGACGCCGCTGCACTTGCCATATAATCACAACTATGCAGTGTTTTTAACCACATAATGTTTATTGTAGGTTTCACACATTTAAATACATACAAGTACTAGTAAAACAATACATTTAGAGTTAGTAAAATACACACGGATATTTATGGAAGCAGCAATAACAATACATTCAAATATAATTTGCCGACATGTTTTATAAATATCAGTTACACATAGTGTAAGTAACTATAAAGTTCACTCTATACTTCTCCCAGTTCACCGGCCACTTATTTGCATGTATTTCGGTAGAAATTGATTAATTTACGTGCGGTAAATCAGACTGACAGGACTCTCTGAACTGCAGCGAGAACAAACATCTCAGGTTACAGACCACGATCAAGATCATTTAGAATGTTTTTAAATGACAAAACACACTCATTTAGACTAGGGCTGGACGATATGGCCAAAATTTATATCACGATATATTTCTTAATTTCGGTCGATACGATATAATTCCGATATCGATATGAACACTATTAAAAAGTCTCATAAAAACGGCCAAGAACATCTGTACCTACAAAC
Organism: Sinocyclocheilus grahami; assembly: GCF_001515645.1. NCBI lineage: Eukaryota > Metazoa > Chordata > Actinopteri > Cypriniformes > Cyprinidae > Sinocyclocheilus > Sinocyclocheilus grahami. The sequence continues at coordinate 2,894,922 of NW_015505523.1, read as the reverse complement.
TTATGAAAAATGTATTTGCCAACTCTATGAAACCTACTCCTATAAAACTATATCATATTTTAGGGAAAAAATGGCGCAAATAAATAAATGTTCACCTTTTATTGGTATTTAGCCTTCATACAAACAAGAAATGTGAAATCACTGTCAAATAAATAGATCCATCTGTCATAGTGTTATTGTGGCCGCGGTGTTGTCACGTGACAAGCATGACGCGTCGCCATGGAAACAACAAGGGGAAACTTTCTAAAATAACGGTCGCCTAAAAAAAAACTCACTCTGGGGGGACCGCTAGAATATTTTAAACTCACCAGTGAAAGGGTTAACTGGATACTCGCCAAAACGGGCATTTTGACTATTTATGTATTTGAACGTTTTAGCTCAGTTAGCAACTCATTTTGGTATTTGTGGCTCACAAGCTGTTTGAGACTGAGCACGGATTGTGCGCTCCACTAATATAGATCAGTGGTGGTGCACGCGCGTTTGGTATAAGCGCGAAACCTGCGGAAGAATGACTAAAATAATGCGCAATACAAGCACTATTTAACCGGAGCGAATGAGACCTGTGTGAGAGAGAAGGGGTCGTCGGAGAGAAGAGAGCGAGAATGCGTGGCTGACGTTATTGCATTTGCCGCTGGTAAAAATGGATCGGCTCGAAATCGGAAAGAAGTGAGACTGACTGACCGACCGATCACCGATCCCTGGCCGATCGATCGGTGCATCTCTATTCAAAACAACAGCATTTAAAGTACAATTCTTGTATAAAACTATAAACACTTTTGATAAATATAATGCATCTTTGCTGGAAAAAAAAAAACTTTTGAACTGTAGTGTACAATAATGGATTTTTTCCCCCAAAAATTATATACAGTTTGTTTTGTTTATAAAATTTGAAATATGCTCATCATTTGACAGCTTCATGAATGTACTGTCTGAGTTGTTTACATTTGCCTGTTGTTTCTTTCTCAAAATAACTAAAAGAATCATTAACAGAACTTTTAATTAACAAGAATCATTAAATTCCTTACAAATAGGGCTGGGTATCAAGTTCGATACTTTTTAGGCACTGACCGAAATGCCTCGATACCATCGAGTATCGAAAAACGTCTCGTCGTTCTGTACCAAATTTCGATATCTAAGGGGTTAATCTAATCAGCGTCAGTGAGCCAATAAGCCTGCAGCACTAGCCGGTGTGTTCGACTAGAAGAGGTGCGGCGCAGATCGATCAGCGTTTGACATCCGCGAGAGCGATTCGAAAGCGTACGGAGCAGTCTGCTCTCTTTAGCTCTCGTGATACTGTAATACACAGATCGGTCTGCACAGTCAGTCCGCGTCAAATCGAACACGCCTACTAGTTTACACCGGTTACACTCAGAGATGTGGCGCAAACGTGAGGCTGTAGTGTGAATGCATCCTAGCTGCCTTAGATGTAAGGCTACATTTACACTGGTGCGTTTATGTTTTAAAATGAAAACGATCCTCGTCATACTGGCGTTTCCACTGCGTTTCAAGCCGGCTTTCCACTATCTCTGACAAACGACAAGCGACAGACCGGTCATTCAGTCGTTCATTTCCAATGGAGAGTAGCCGTGGAGCTGCGTGGAGTTCTGATCATATGCAGATGTCCGTTCATACTAACGTTACACGACCGAAAGCGCGTGTTATGTGAACATTCATGCAAACTGTAGCATCATGCTACATTAAACAATAAATACGATTTATATTCCCCTTTTACCCAAAACTCACTTTAAACCACCATAGAGTGTTTGTAATAACTTCCGATTGCCGTCTAATGTGTGTTTTGGCCATGTAATGTTGCTGAAATTAAATATGTTATTACCTCTGACTCTGAGTCAGAGCAGCGATCATGGAAGAGAGCACACAGGCAGACCGCACTGGAAGCTGCTAATGCTCATCAGTAAATCAGTGGAAAATAAATGGAAATCATGATTCTGTCTGAGCTATGCGTTTAAAACGAACACGCACTAGTGTAAATGTAGCCTAACAGATGTGTAAACTGAAGACTATTTGAGCTTTATTAAACCTATTTGCACTGATTTATTGTGTTGGTTACATTTTGTTCATTTGTGCAGTGGCTCAGGAGATGAGTCTTTGCATTTGTATAAACATCAACAAGCTGAAAAATAAAACCAAAGTTTTTTTTTTTTTTTGATAATGTATCTTGTTTAAATTGATTTCATAAAATTGGTATCAAAAAAAAGTATCGTTCAGGAACCGGTATCGATATTGAACATTTTTGAACGATACCCAGCCCTGCTTTAGAGTCAGTGTGCAAGAGCTCAGAGCAGATCCTCCTGCTGTTTGGGTGTGTATTGGTAGTCTAGAACTTTATCAACAGTCTGCACTGGCAAAAGCAAACAGATTTTAACTGAACAGAATTTGATTGAAAGCGTCATGTACATCATATGCCTCCTGCTCTGTTTACATACAGCAGTTGCTTACAACTGGATTATTTAAGCATGCTTGTCTTTTTTTAAATTTTCTTATATTTGCATTTCAAAATCAAAGTAATCCTTTTGGGCACATCAGGCATTGTTTGAGCACCCTCAGATGTCACGCTGGCTTTGAAGGGTTCTGTGGCTTAACCACAGGAACAATTAAAAACTCATACAAGGTTACTGTGCTGTATATTGGTCTGAAATGAATGAGAGTGACATTTACTATTCATTTTGATTGATGTATGAAAGTTTCACATCAATGCAAAAGAAAATTGTATAACATGGAGTATTTATTGTGAGTCTCATATCAGTATTTAAATTATTAATATTAGCACAGTGAACTTTATCTACCCTCATGAGCAATGACCAAAGTTCATGTAGCATGATATGAGCTCTGCACAGATCTCACTGTGGACAAATAAAGATTATGAAGATTAAAAATACACAATAGTTATTTCAGCACAAAACAAAAATTATTGTTACTTTAAATTGTAATAATATTTCACTATTACTGTTCTTGCTGTGTTTTTCAAATAAAGGCAGCTTTTTAGCCATGCTTACCTAACAGGGCCAAAAATCCCATAAAAGCGCCAACAGGAGTGGAGTGGTTGTTTCCAATAATGACTAACACAATCTACAAAGAGCAAATCAGTGTAGGGTTACAAACAAGCAGAGATGATGATAAACCTTGAATGATTCATTAAGATATTGTCCTCCCAAAAATGTTGTGTCTGAAAGGGAAACTCCTACAAATGCATATGCAATAAGGTTAGGCACAAAAATAACTGTCCTTGCCCTTTCATTGCTGATATTTCGCTGTACATCTTTAGTAAATCCTCACAGTATTTTTTTTTAACACCAAAAGAGGGTTTACGCTAGTGCAGTCCGTTAGTAAATCTGGCCCTCAGTGAGCTTTGAAATAGACTTCCGACCACAATCCTACCGACCACAAACTTTTGAACGTCTGTGCATTTCTGTCTCTGTCTGTGACCGTCATGGGATCGGAGTTCAATTTAGCTGAGTTGGACCTGGCTGAACTTTTGATGTCCCTCATGTTACCAGTATAACATTTGAAGGTTCATTGCTAGGAGATGCTTTGACACTAGTCTGTATTTATATAATTCTTACCTGGTGGTAAAATCTTGTAGCGCATTAATCTAGTAATCACAAATAAGTGGAATGGTCATGGATTTTAAGCTTTCTTTTTGTCTTTAAAAATTTTAGTACACCTGTACTTTCAGAAAATGCTTCTCATGGCTTTGGAGATCACCGTGCCATTCTGGTCTTCCCAGGCTTAGCCATCACCGAGCTCCTGCCTATGCTGACAAGCAGCCCAGCTCCTCCCAGTAACTCACAGTGTGGGTCGCCCTATAGTGGGTGTTAAGGAAGGTGTGTGGAGGTCAAGGGCAAAAGGGAGAGAAGGAGGGGGAACCCGCTGATCAGCTCATCTTAATGCTTACAGTAATTCCTCACAGGCTCAGGGCCTAAATAGCACGCAGCTCTTTCTCCCAGCTGCGTTTTGGGGGGGGGGGTGGACCTAATGGCTGATGTGAACTTGCGACTAGTGCCCTCATTTCAGGGCTCTACGCTTACTTTTCTTTTTAGGAGCACTTGTGCTCCTAACTTAAAAAATGTAGGCGCACGTTCAAAATTTAAGGTGTACCTTCTAAACCATTATAACATTTTTTATCAAAAAGTAGCCTACCCATTACGAGGTGATATTTGACTCCTCTAACTTTATTAAAAGTATGTCATCTTTTGTCAAATTCTTAAAAAAATGATATTTTATAAGCTTTTAAAAAATGAATTAAAACGACAGAATAAGAACAAGTAGAATAAGAAATATAAGTTACCAATCAAATTAAATCAGTATTAACAGTTTATTTGTAGAGGTGGCACAGAAGAACACAAAAGTGGCTTGGTGTACTTTCAGACATTTAATGAGGCTCAGAAGTGGAATGAGTGCAATTAAATCCATAAATTCATGATAATATTAATGTTTTAAATATAAAATTTTGAATATAGAAATATTAAATGATTTAAATAACTGAAAATATACTTTTAAAATGAAAGAAACTGCCAGCAGGTGGCGGTAAGTCACTGAATCATTCGAACGGCTGATTCATTCAGGAATGAATCAAGTGACTGTCTTTATTAATGGGTAATCATGAATCACTGACTCACTAGATTCATAAAAAAAAAAAGTTAATTCATAAACGAAACACAGCTGTGTTTGAATAGAGATGCGCAGCGGCTGAGCTGTGACTTTGTTTTAAACTATTTTCAACGACGAAATAGAGCAAAATCAGACAATAGTGTTATAGTCAGACAATGTAAGTCACTTAATATTAACTTCTTGTTTATTTAATTGTATTGTATTAAATCAGTATCACATTTACAAACTCCTTTAAAAATCATTAAAAGCTGGCACTCATCTTGGTTCATCTCGATCTCACATCTATAATCAACGGAGCTCTCTACACTGCGCAATGAATCTCTCACTTTGCTTGTGAAAGGATTCGTGAGATACGTCTGTGATACATTACTCAACGCTGCAAAAACACGTAGAAACATTTGAAGCTCCCCTGAACGCAATCACAAGTATGATGATGATCGGGTCAGTCGCACTGGTGCTCCTAAAAAAATGTTTGTAGTCGCTCACAGTAGTTTTCTGTTGCAAATGTGACTGAAATGGTTGCGCTGTAGAGCCCTGCATTTGTGTTAATTACCTGTTCATGTTCAAGGGGACACACCAGGGCTGTTGTTATTGTTATACTGGCTTGTGTAATAGACATTTTAACACTTAAAAACACGTTTTGTGAATCTTATTGTGAGTGATATGTTAATCTGTGTGTGTGTGTGTGTGTCTATGTATGTATATAAAATATACACACTAGGGCTGCACGAAATTGGAAAAAAACTCACATTGCGATATTTTGTTTTTCTGCAATGTATATTACGATATGAAGAAATAGCTTTATTTGGGGAAAAATAAAGGGGAAATTCCTCTTAGGTGACTCTTGTGAGAGGGGAAGCAGCACGGACTGTGCTTTCACACAGGAGTCCTCTACTGATCCGTGGCTGATTACCACAAACACAACATTTATCCATTATTTTGATTTAAAATCCAAACATTGTCACTGAAAATGCTTTTTCATCATTGCAATTCTTTTTTTGCACAGTACAGTAATACAATCTTTCACAGACATGTTTAAACGCATTAAATATAAGCAACACATTATTCAATGCTTTTTACTTTTGCATTTACTTATAGATTTATATATTAAGCTGCTCAAGCAAGTGGCAAAACATTTAAACTACTTTTCTTACGTTATCACAAACTTACCATTGACAGAAATAGTCAGCTCTACTGCCTTTCCTTTTGCATTGAAATCTTTATTACAAACAATCCTGCGGTTCATATAGAACTTTGTTTTCCTACCTCCACGAGAGCCATCTATTATTGCCTTGATTATTTAAAAGTGCTCTTTCCCTTTAAACCTAGCCAAAAAGCCATATGTGTTGACCGTGAAACACCGTAGACTTTAATAATATGCATTTATGGTGTATTTACAAAATTTTCGTGTCAATCCATGTTTATATTTACTGCAAACAATGCGCTGTTACTTTAATTCTTCGCTTGCAGCGCAGCAATAGACTCCGTGTGGAAACGATCTGTGCACTTCTGCTCGTGGAACGCACTGCCGGACAGCAACCGTGTGCAGTGTGCACGCTTTATTAATCCGTTAACATGAGCGCGGAAAAAATATGCACAACATTTGCACTACAAATGGTGTAATGTGAACCTGGCATTGTGTGTGTGTGCGCTGCGAGTGTGCATGAGCCCAGTCTCCAGGAGAGCACGCGAGCGCTGAATTAAAAAGTAATGCAATTTATAAACTTTAGTGACGATGTGACACTGCCTCGATTGTGCAAGTGACAATTCCTGTGTCAAGTCCTGTGTCAATTCCTATGTACAGCGTGCAGCTCACTTATAGACAGACGCGATGTGGTGATTAGAAGCCATTTGTGCATTTTGAAAGTGAAAGAGCACGCGGTGATTCACTCGCGCTGTTTGTAAAATTACGTCTCGCACAAGGGTTTCAAATTACTTTATAAGTTATTTAATGAAGAAATATGAAGGTGAATACGTAATCTTCAGCATTATAATTATTTCACCCGCTCCGGACAGAGACTGAGACGGTGCTGCTGCATGTCGTGCCAAACCTTCTCACGGCAGTGTCATCAGTAGGGATGCAACGATTATAGATTTTGTTGGTACGATTATTGTCTGAGAAATAATCACGATTATGACGATTATTATGCATTTATTAATTTCACAAAATTATTATTGTATAAAATCACATGGACACTCTTTAGATAAAGTGTTATTTATTGCTGCCTTTAGAAACAGAAATAACACCGTAACCAATAATACAGCACAAAATAATAATAATAATAAAGACAAACAAATATCTCTCCAATTGGAATTAAAAAGGTGACCTCTGCTCTGTAAACATGTCAGTATTTCCCTTTTGAAAATAACTAATGAAAATATATCACAGAAGTATTTCATGTTTTCAGTTTGTAGATTCTTTACATTTCTTTTGGACCTGAGGCAGAAAACTGGAAACATGGTGAAAAAAAATTATCTTGTTGGTTTTTGACTTATGCATAATACTATAAAAGAGATACTATATAACAATGTTATTGTATTATTAATAAATAATATATACAATTAGGCTAATAATATAAGACTTAACTTTATTTATCCCACAGGGGAAACTATTAATAATCAGGGGAATAAACTGAACTATCATTGTAATCAACTTTAATAATTTTTATGATTTTACATGTGGCCTTACATGTGGCCTGAGATTATGTTGTATTTATTTTCTGCTATTGCTTGTAATTTCTTGGTTATCTGTAAAAAAGAAAAGAAAAAGGTTTTTAGCACTGAGCCCATAGTAGCAGCCAAAAAAAAGTCTAAAAGTTAACAGCTTTATTTTTGTATTTATTTTTCTACATGAATGTATTTTTTCCTACAACTGAAGTACCTCGTTTGTGTTGATTCCTAATGAGGATTTACATTATTTTACACATTGCCTATTTTAGCACAGAAGCCTGAAAGACTGTCTTGACTGTTGTCATATCTTAAGATTGCTGATCTTGTGTGACTTAATTTTTTTTTCAATTATATATTTTTCTTTATTTAAAAAAAAAGTGTGGGCCTGTTTTTTGTTGTGAAAGTCCCAATTGAGGAACAGGATGTGAAAATTTAAGATAAATGTTCATGTTATATGTTTTGGTTGCATTTGTGAGTTAATAAAAATGTAGATGGTTGTTTAAAATAGGTATATAATATATCGATATATCGATCGATATTCTCCTGTATCGAATCGTATCATAGAATTTTTTGAAGTATCGGCAAAAATCTTGTCGCTGGTTGTGAGAATCGATATCGTATCATGACGAACCATCTGATTTACACCCCTAAGAGTAGGGATGTGCGCGACGACTAATTTTACTGTCGTTTAAACGAAAGTTTTGTATCCGACTAGTCTAAAAGCAAGAACCCCCAAAAGATGGTAAGAAAAAAAAAAAACTGTGTGTGTGCGTGTATATAATAGCCTACATTTGAAATATTTTATCTATGAATTAATTTTAGGCGGACGTTTAAAAAAACAAAACAAAAAAAACTAAGTATACACTCAACGTAACTGACACGAAGAAAACGCATGCGAGGTCTGAGGTAAAAATGTAGTTTCCGCCCAGATAAACTTTTAAAAATAATGTATTATTTTTCAAACGTTTTATTTTAACTTGTTATTTAAAATGTTTTAAATGCAATGTTAAAATGATGGTAATTTGAATGATAAAATCATGTTTTTGTTTTATTTTTGTCGTGTAATCGACTATTGTTTTCAGTGTCGACTACTAGGAGCTGTACCGTTTAGTCAACTAGTCGACTAGATCCGCACATCCCTACCTAAGAGACATGCATTTTGACATAATTTTGCGCGAATGTGTCATTTCAGGCACAAGTAGATGTAGAAGTGAACAGAATTCAGTGTTCACGTTAGGGATGTGCAACAGCGATCGAGTACTCTGCCGTGACAATGACGATCCATCATGAAAACGATGATCGTGGAAAAAATTATTTATTTTCTGATTTGGTTATAGCAGCACTTTGGGCGGCACCCTGAGCTCTGATTGTTTTGCTTGCCACAGCATGCGGTCCAAAATATAGATGTGAGAAGAGAGCCAATGAGATTTGTCGTTTGTGCATTAGTTCCGCCCACTACCGGAAAACCCGGCAGTTCTTTAAATCTGAAAAGTTCCAAAGGAACTCCATTCTTTTGACAGGAAAATACAACAAAGAATATCGTTTACATGTAGCGCATCAGTTCTGCATGTTATGTAAGACTCTCTCACTCTCTTTCTTTGCGTGTGCGACAGCGAGTCGTGCGCCTTCACACTAGAGTTTACGGTACGTCAAATACAGGTGTGCTGCGCATCCATTCAGATGAACTGAAAAATAACACTGATCGCTTGACGGAGAGTGAAACTCTGAAGCGCTCAGTCAGAGTGTTCTGTGAGTGAAAATATATCTGTGCTAAACTTGTATACTTAGCCTCCAACTCACACACTGGCGAGTAAAATCTGATAATTTATTAGCCAGTGGCTAATATTAGACATAATTTAGTCGCTCAGTGTGAAGATTTAGTCGAATATCTTGAGTGATTTACTCGCAATGTAGAGGGTTGTTAATCTAATAGTGGATGCTTTGGGATATTAACATTTATGACCATCTCAAATGTTATTTTGAGATGGCATCATGGCGGGAGCTCTCTCTTTCACTCTCTCTCGCTATAGCACGTAACTTAAAAGTTCACTGGCATTTCATAAACATACCATTATAATTAGAACTTTGCACAATGAAATCTATAGTAAATTTTGTCTGCTTTCTATGTCCGTGTTTTAGCACGCTGTCATGAAAGCGCATCACAGAGGGAGCTCTCTCTCACTCGCTATAGCGTGTAACTTAAAAGTTCACTGGAATTTGCATCCTTTATTGCAGATTGTAATGTTACATCATGTATCTTAGTTATCTGATTATTGTCATAAGATGTGTCATTTAGATGCTTCTTTTTTAAAAAACATTGCTGCATCATAATCATAATTTAACAGTGTAATCATGTGTTCATGTTTTCATAGACCGGTTTTCATGTCATTTTTATTTTTAACATTTTCATAATAGTCTTCAGATATTTTCGTTATCTCCATTACGGCTATGCAAACAACTGTCATTATCGCGAACGATTTCTTCGATTTCATAATCATACAATTATATCATTTGCATATTTAAAAAAATAATCATTTGCGTAGCTTGTCAGTGAACTACAGCTCTGTGTAGTAAATGCTGCTCCATCTAAAAGCAGGGGATGGAGATTTACTACTAATCACAGAACCGGCTTTACTGACATGTGCATGACAATCGCATTCGATTAATCGTGCATTCGTGCAGGCCTAGTGCAGACACTGGACAAAACTTTCTATCACTGGACATAACTTCAATATTTCTATCTTTCTATTTCTATAAACTTTCTTTCTATCGTGTCGACCACCAGTATTTGCACTAGTGTTAATTTTGTCAGCTACTTTAATTTTAGTCTTAGTCTTAGTCCAGGGCTAAAATGTCCTTGTTAGTTTTTATCATATTTAGTCAACCTTATCCTATTTAGTTTGTCAAGTTTTAGTCGACTAAAAGTCTCAACATTTTAGTCTAGTTTTAGTCAATGAAAACTTGACATTTTAGCAATAACATTATTATTAATTAACTGTACAGCAGTATTAATTTTGGCAGCCATTTTTAATTTAGTTTTAGTCTTATTCAAATCTACATTTTAGTTATCATATTTAGACAAACTTGTCCTGTTTTTGTTTATTCAATGAAATGTATGAGCATTTTAGTCAGGTTTTTTAGTCAATGAAATATTAGTCACATTTTCGTCATTCTGTATAATGTTAAACTGATAAATAAAAAAATTCTCAATTATAATCGTAATTGTTGTCATTTGAGAAATTTACTTTTGCATTTCAGGTATTGCACTTTCTCTAGTAAGCACAAATCAATAGAATGTGGACACATACATGGTGTATTTTACCTCATCTAGTGTACTGATTTATTATAGGCTTTTTATTATATAAATCAACACCAAAGACTTATGCAATCTCTCTGTCTACATTATGAAAACAGCTAAAACAAACTAACAAATATAACGGTGAAATTCCTAGTAATTCCATAATTGCAATTGTCTATTTCTCTGTTAAAACAACAGCGATTGAGTAAGTGTATTTATTCCGTGATCATAGTGAGATCTCATGACAGAACACTGACCGGCTGAATGACGCTTTCATTTAGATCGCTAAACTCCAGCTTGTTTGTTTTTCAGATCATCTGCGGCGGCGCTTCCGCAATGAGGAGCGAGCGCGTGCGCATGGTTGCCAGATAGCTTAAAATAAGCAAAACACACCGGGCAGAAAATTTATGAATTTAACATAACATAACATGAAGCTCTGATTCGGGGATTAGAACTCTTTATATCTGGCAACCACACTCATGAAAGCTCACGTAGTAGAGGTGTGTAGAGCATTCTGCAATAACATTGTCTCCTTTTTTGACAAATAAAAAGAGGTTTTTGGTAAAGTTTTTATCTTTTTGAATACATTTTAGTCTCTTCTTATTTCGGCAGCGAAATTGCATGTTGATATAGACTTAGTTATCGTTTATTGACCTTATTGTTGTCTCGTCTTAGTCATGGAAAAAAAGCTAGTCAACAAACTTTTTTTGTCATAGTCTTCGTTAATGAAATTAACAGTAATTTGCACGCACTATAACATTTTCTGTACTGCTGCGGTATACATACCCTAGGCCTTTATGTCAAAACTGAAGTATACTTAACCATTTTTTATGAGCTCTGCAGTCAGTCCAGCCTCAGCTGCTGCTACTACAGGCGATGCACTTCATCAAAACACACATACAGAAAGCGGGACACATTCTTCTTTTCAAAGACAGCTGGACCGTACAAAAGAATGAAATGAACTACTTTTCAATTTACCCAGTCTTTTTTTTTTTTTTTTCATGTCTATTTAGTACTTTGTTTACTTTGAATTTGAACTTCCATTCAGAGTAATTTCTCAGCAAATGTTGATTATGCCAATTAATCAGATTTAAATGCATGTGATTCAACTGGAAGTCTTGAAAAGTTACTGAAGTTTGTGTCTTTACTAGAAAAAATTGCTTTGTGTCAATGAGTGTATGACTGTACTTTGTATCCACTGGTCATTGCAGGATCATTGTGAGGCTCTTGTGAGTCTTTCAGCACTTCCTGATGTATGGTATTGTCATGCTGTGGCGTCGCTGTGTTCACTGGAGCAAACCGTATACATTTTTCACAAGTCAGGCCATAGTCTGCAGATTCTAACAGTCACAAGTATTGCCCAGTATTTTCAAGAAACTCGTTCTGTCTTCAGACTAATTGAAGTTGCATTTAAGTTCATTTTAATGCATAGAGAAGTGTGCAAGACCACTTCCTTTGCTATTTTTCTTGTTTGGTAAATAATATGAGCACAGTTGCTGACATTGCATCTTTCCATGCAGGTGGAATCGTTCATACTAGACCAGGAGGATCTGGATAACCCCGTACTAAAGACCGCTTCAGAGCTGCTCCTATCCAGCGCAGCAGACGGAGCCGACCTCAGAACAGTAGACCCAGAAACACAGGCCCGGCTCGAGGCATTATTAGAAGCAGCAGGTATATCCTTCGGCCGACCCTGATGTGATCGTATTAAGCCTAATGATCTATCCTGTGTCTCTGCGTGCATGTGCTCACAACTTCTGTTTGTGTTTATTTCTGTGTTGTAGACTTTAGAGCAAAGATCCTCTGAATTGCTTTTTGTTGGAATTTGTTGCCACAAAATGCCCACAGAATTGTAAATATCCGTAAATAATTAGGGCTGCAACAACTAACTTATTATAATCAATAAAAATAATCAATGAAGAATTTCATAACTGTGCACAGAGAACATTTCTATAAAAAATGCATTTGATTACTTTTTTATAATTACTTTATATTGTAACCTTTTATACACTACCATTCAAATGTTTGTGGTTGGTCAGAATTGTATGTTTTTGAAAGCATTGTCTAATGCTCAACGCTGCATTTATTTCTTGAAGAAATCGAAACATTGTGAAATATTATCAATTGTGAATTTTTCAGTAATGTTAATTTCGTTAATGAAAACTGATAAAATGTTTGATAAAATAAGACCATAAGATCAATAAACAATAACTGTGACTATATCAACACCGTGTCATTGAAAATAAAAGATGAGACTAAATTGTCGAAAAAAGAGGACAAAACATAACTGACTGCTGTACCGCTACTACGCGAGCTTTCATGTTTGCGGTTGCCAGATACCAAGATTTCAAATCCACAAATAGGAGCAATTCTGTTAAAAGCATAAATTTTCTGCCTGGTGTTTTACTTAATTGTAATCTGGCAACCATGCACATACTCACTCTACATATTTATCAGTTTAACCATTATACAGCATGAAGAAAATTAGGGTTGTCGAAATTAATAGTTTCTGTGATGCAGACGAGGACAATTCGGTATCGGTTCAGTAATAGACCATAACCGATTATAATGTACTGACGCTTTTCTGACGTCATTTGTCGCGGTAGCATACTGGCACGTTCGGCTTGAAGTGCCGCTGCTCAGAATGATCAGTGTATGACATCAAGTACCGCGAGAGCAATAAGAGAGCAGACGGATCCTTATGCTTTCGAATCGCTCTCGCGGTTTGTCATACACTGATCATTCTGTGCAGTGCCGCTTCAAATCGAACGCGCCTAGTGGCGGAGGGAGACGAGTGTGAGTAATTAAAAATGCTCCAACTACTTTAAAAGCCGACATCTGGCCACATTTCGACTTTTATGAACATCCTGGTAAGCACGACCCGGAGAAGACACGTTGTGTGTAAATCATGTCACGCGCAATAAAATATGCAGGGGGTAATACCACTAACTTGAGAAACCATGTCAGGTACAGTTAATATATCTGACTGCTTGTATTTATTGACAAAATTGTATATATGTGAAGTAAAATTGAAAATTGAGGATGCAGTGCATCGTCAATGCATTGTGATGCATCGTGATATCGAATTGAACTGAATCGATGACATGATAATCGTAATCGAACCGAACCGTGAGACCAGTGTAGGTTCACACCCCTAATGAAAATGTGACTTTTCGTTGACTAAAACTAGACTAAAATGCTCAGACATGCTCAGACTAAAACTTGACTAAACAAAAACAGGACAAGGTTGACTAAATATGATAAATAGTAAATTTGACACAGGACTAAGACTAAATAAAAAAATGGCTGACAAAGTTTTCAGCCATTATTCCAGTCTGAAGTGTCACATGATCCTTCAGAAACCATTCTAATATGCTGATTTGCTCAATTAAAGAATTTTCCTGACCTCAAACTTTTTGAACAGTGTAAATAATTGTGTAAAAAAAAAAAATTTTTTTGTGTGTATATATGTAGAAAGTATTATAATGATTTCATTTTGCACATTGTTTAAAAGCGAGCATTGGGTAAGATGAATATCCAATTCACTGAGGAAATAATCATTGATTTTCAAAATTTTTGCAAGAAGTAGCCCTAACAAAAAAAGCTCTTCTTTTTAAAAGCTACATAGCAAAGTGTTAATCTGTTTCTCTTACGTGTGGCATTTATTATGAATAGAAACAAAGTGCTGCATCTGGGTCCCTTGGCTAAAGAGTTCATGATTACAGTATATATAGATCTACTACTGATTGAGCAGCGCAGGCAGTTTGAGTTCACATGCAGAAATATCTGTATTCGGAGAGTTAGAGCTTCATATAGCCCTGCAAATCCTTAAAACCGGTTTATTTTTACATGCTTTACACAATTCGGTATCGGTTCAGTAATAGACCATAACCGATTATAATGTACTGACGCTTTTCTGACGTCATTTGTCGCGGTAGCATACTGGCACGTTCGGCTTGAAGTGCCGCTGCTCAGAATGATCAGTGTATGACATCAAGTACCGCGAGAGCAATAAGAGAGCAGACGGATCCTTATGCTTTCGAATCGCTCTCGCGGTTTGTCATACACTGATCATTCTGTGCAGTGCCGCTTCAAATCGAACGCGCCTAGTGGCGGAGGGAGACGAGTGTGAGTAATTAAAAATGCTCCAACTACTTTAAAAGCCGACATCTGGCCACATTTCGACTTTTATGAACATCCTGGTAAGCACGACCCGGAGAAGACACGTTGTGTGTAAATCATGTCACGCGCAATAAAATATGCAGGGGGTAATACCACTAACTTGAGAAACCATGTCAGGTACAGTTAATATATCTGACTGCTTGTATTTATTGACAAAATTGTATATATGTGAAGTAAAATTGAAAATTGAGGATGCAGTGCATCGTCAATGCATTGTGATGCATCGTGATATCGAATTGAACTGAATCGATGACATGATAATCGTAATCGAACCGAACCGTGAGACCAGTGTAGGTTCACACCCCTAATGAAAATGTGACTTTTCGTTGACTAAAACTAGACTAAAATGCTCAGACATGCTCAGACTAAAACTTGACTAAACAAAAACAGGACAAGGTTGACTAAATATGATAAATAGTAAATTTGACACAGGACTAAGACTAAATAAAAAAATGGCTGACAAAGTTTTCAGCCATTATTCCAGTCTGAAGTGTCACATGATCCTTCAGAAACCATTCTAATATGCTGATTTGCTCAATTAAAGAATTTTCCTGACCTCAAACTTTTTGAACAGTGTAAATAATTGTGTAAAAAAAAAAAATTTTTTTGTGTGTATATATGTAGAAAGTATTATAATGATTTCATTTTGCACATTGTTTAAAAGCGAGCATTGGGTAAGATGAATATCCAATTCACTGAGGAAATAATCATTGATTTTCAAAATTTTTGCAAGAAGTAGCCCTAACAAAAAAAGCTCTTCTTTTTAAAAGCTACATAGCAAAGTGTTAATCTGTTTCTCTTACGTGTGGCATTTATTATGAATAGAAACAAAGTGCTGCATCTGGGTCCCTTGGCTAAAGAGTTCATGATTACAGTATATATAGATCTACTACTGATTGAGCAGCGCAGGCAGTTTGAGTTCACATGCAGAAATATCTGTATTCGGAGAGTTAGAGCTTCATATAGCCCTGCAAATCCTTAAAACCGGTTTATTTTTACATGCTTTACATCCTGTAGCGTTTCTAGTCCTTATGGCCCAGAGTGAGCTTGCGTTGCATGTGAGTGCTGACATGTTAATGATCTACAGCACTGCGTAAAGGGTCTTGGGAGGGCTAAGGGTCAGTGTCACATGGTTTGTGTGCAGAGCATTTCATAACGTTTTATAAACTGGGAAGCTGGTGGTACTTGGCACCAAGTTTTGCCATGTTCTGTTGACCTAGTCTGTGCGTTATGCCATTGTGTGTGCTTGTTTGGGATGAGTTGGTTTGGGTGAGGCCCAGCATGCTAGGCCTGATTCTCTACACCGGCCTGCCCTTCCCCATGAGCGGATAGTTATCTCGCAGAGTAACCAAAGGGGAGATTAGTGGCAACAATGAATTTCCATACAGCAGCAGCAGCCTCACTCATGACTCAGCACTGGCCTTTAGTACACTTGTGTACTGTCTGTATGCATGTCTTCACTTGTGCCTATGAGCATCTCTGTTGCTTTCTCCATCTGTGCAGAGCTTGTGGACATATGTCTTTGTTTGGTCATTTGTGTCTGTTCGCTGTCGTATTGTCTTTCTTTCACTTGATTGTGCACTTATTATGCTGTTCATAAGTTACCTACTGTTTACACACGCTTGGACGTGTTTTCATTCCATCTGCACCGCACTATTGTGACTGAACACCTCCATGCCACGTGGTTTACCTGCTACCACGAGCATTATCTGTTCTGCTTCATCCTAGGCTTTCATAGGAAAGCAAATACTGCTACATTTTCATTTCATTATATTTTAAATAATGCAACTTATTCCTGTAATTGTAAAGTTGAATTTTCAGCATCCGTTTCTCCAGTTTTTAGTGTCACATGTTCCTTCAGAAATCATTCTTATATGCTTAAGAAACATTACTCAATGTTAAAAATTAGTTGTGCTACTTAGCATTTTTTGGAGGAAACTGTAAAGCATTTTTTGTTCATTTGACATAGAAATCTGTTGTAAAAATATGTAAAAATGTCTTTATTCTGATATCAGTTCAATTAGTTATGAATTTCAAAATATTAATTTCTTTAAAAAAAAATCTTACTGACCCCAAAAGGTTTTTAATGGTAGTGTATTGTATCATGAGGTATTTGCCATTACCCTGCCCTAGTTTATATAAACTTGCTGGTCTCTTATTTTCTCACAGTTCTCTGACACACACACACACACACACACACACACAGAGATTATTGATATAAGACCTCACACTTACTCGCACACACATACTTATGCAATATTTCCTGCTCTTACAGGCACATGTGAGCCTACTTATTCCACACAAGTCTAATTTTATTGAGAATTTAAAAAATTCCCAGTTATTTATTTAACAAATTCTAGTTAGAAATCATGTTTTGTGCACATTTCTATCGTTGCATTTAGACTCCTGTAGCCTCTATGCCTGGGGTACTCAACAGGCGGCCCGTCTGCATTAATTTTGTGGCCCCCGTCATGCTGAAGATTCATGTATTTTTATTACAATTTGCGCTCAAAATATTAGGCAGTTTGATTTTATTAATTAAATGTTTACAATCGCAGTAGTAAAAGTTGCTCGATGTCTGCAAGCACTGTCACTAACGTGCAATTAAACGGCAACACGCCCCAAACAACTAAAAGAGAAGCATTGTCCAACAAAAGAGGACATGATTTTACTGCACAACATCAGTCGAGTGTTTGAAATAACTTCATTTTGTGATCTGATGTGTGCCTTTTGTCACAGAATGAGGCAGATAATTCTATACGGTAATAAAGGCTACGTCGATTAGCATGGATTATATATATATACTTTATTATTATGAAAAAGCCAGAGATGGCTTGAAGAACACCGATAAACCAGATATTGTCATGTCTCGGGTTTACTGTCGTATACTGTTAGATATTTAAATAAATAGCCAGATCGCGAACTGATTCAATCACCCACGCAATCTTGTTCATAAATGACAGGATTCAGCTATATGTCTATTAAAGCCTATTAAATCAGCGTTCACACTGCTGCTAATCAGAGAGAACATCTTTACAAAGTCTTTTGTCTCGCTATTTCTGTTACAAACATTCAAATAATCACAGAAGTACTGGAATAAAAAGTTTATAGTTCGGATATAAACTGCTGTCTACAGTAGCGATCAAAATAGAATAAATCACCTTTTTGAAAGTGACGACGCTTCAAATAAAGATTTTATCAATTACAACGTAATGCCAGCAGGTGGAGATAAGTGACATAAAAAAAAGAGATTCGTTAAAAAAAACTGATTCATTCAGGAATGAAACAAGTGAAGTCCTTGAGCAATTCATTGCATAATTTGTTCAACTTAATTTTTTTTAACAATTCGTTAAATATTGTATTTTATAAATAGACTGCAGCAATATTTACTAGAAACTCTTTTGTTTAGGTGTCTCTTTTTTCTCTCAGAATCATGGCGGGAGAATAGTGATATCTATTTTTAAAATACAGTCATGATTCTCCAGTTTATCCAGAATCGTACATCGCTAGTTGGTCATTTATCCACATGTAATGTAAACATGTAATGTAAACAAATAAATGGCTTTAATTTCAGATAAAGCATCAAAGATGTGGTCAGTGAGGTTCAGCATCCAGAACGTATACTTTTTTTTTTAATTCTACAAATGCATTTACATATTTATGTGCTTAATAAAAAATACCCTGCAATTGTACTTTTGGATACTAAAATGGTATACCTATAGTCTGCTAAATTCGGAACAACTACTTTTGTGCTTAATGCATTTTAATTGTGTGGAAGGAGTGCTGAAGTCCAACTAAAGATATAATGAAATATATTTGATTGTGCTAAAGTTGAACTATGCAAGTATACTTCAGGTACACTATAAATATCTTGCATTTTAAAGACCGATATTATACAGAAGCCATACAATCCTTATTAACAGTGATATTAAAACACATTTTAGGCATAATATTAAGAAATACTTCAAATTAAGTTAAATTATAATTTTATATCAGTAAGTGATATGTCAATAAATACATTAATGGATTCAAATTTTACTTGGTATGAAAGAAATGTATTTTAAACAAATAGCAGTTTTTTTTTACTCGTTAAAAAAATTGTTCAGTGTTATTTTAAAGACAAGCAAGACTTAGATAAGTAATAAACTGCATTTCTAAATCAGTAAATCTGCTAATATTGTCTTAGTCTGATGATGCAAATTGTAATTTGTGGCCCTTCACATTTTATGTGGTTTAAATGCAGCTCGCTTGGCCTCTGAACTTGAGTACCCCTGCTCTATGCCATCACAGGCATACAGGGGTATAAAAAGACTAAGGAATAACTAGAGGTGTGCGATATATATTGTCTGCGATAATATCGTAATTGGTGTTTTAACGATGTGCGATTTGACATTATCGAGTATTTTGCAAAAACCCATTCAAAACATCCCTACAGAGCGCACGCATGATTCAGTCTATTAAAATGCATTTAGAATGATCACAAATTCAAGACATGATGGCAGAAAATGTATATATTTATACCACTTCATATAGTTATTCAATTTCACACGAAGAGTGCCGTTTTTCTCCAAAAATTGATTACATGATTACAAATGTGACATTGAATTCAATAAACAATAAGTTAATTAAGAGACTTACGTTTTAGACACCATATTGCTTGTTTTTGCTCTATTTCGCCAACAAAAATCATTCCGAATACAGCCACAGTGCTGTTTTGTGTCTCTGAGCAACATGACGGTGTTTCGTTCTTGAATGAATCAACCGTTTAAATGATTCGGATCAATCGCAATGACTCACTTATTAACAGTGATTTGCTGCCACCTGCTGGCGGTTTTAAAGGGGTCATATGATGCGATCAAGTTTTCCTTTCTCTTTGGAGTGTTACAAGCTGATTGTGCATAGATAAGATCCCTGAAGTTGCAAAGACTAAAGTCTCAAAACCAAAGAGATATTCTTTATCAAAGTTGAGACTCTGCCACGCCCCCCTAAAACGGCTCGTTCTAACATGCCCCCACATATCTAGGTGACTATGTGGGAATATTTGCATAATGACGCCCAAATGTGCACGCAAAGAAAGAAGGCATGGTTTCAGTAACCGCAGTTAGTGTTGAAGCAGCCATGTCAGGGAGACGCTGTGTGTTTCTAGGCGAAAGCAAAAGCACTTTATTTGGCCTTCCGGAAGTAGATGCATTTAGGAATCTTTAAGATTACTTGCAACAGAACAGCAATACATTTTATGGACGACCGTTTCATGAACCAAGGAGAGGAGGTAATTCTGACTTTGCTATGACAATCTGGCGCTTCTGAAGCGGCTACTGTTATGTTTAAGTATTTGCTATTGACTTCAAATGTGGAGTTTTGCGCATTGTGTGTGCGTGCGCGCGCGAGCAAGAGAGCTGTGTGTGTGTGTGTGTGTGTGTGTGTGTGTGTGTGTGTGTGTGTGTGTGCGCACGCACGCGAGAGGCGTGTGCGTGATATCAAAACATTATTTATGCATTTGTAATTGCAGGTTAAATGCATTCATGTCTTGCATTAAACAAAATGCATGTGTAAATACATCTAAATGCCACTTCAGATGCAGCTTCTGTGTTGATTTAATTTGCTTGGTAACAGCCCAAATGTCGTCTTATTCTAATTCCCTGATTAAATGTAAGAATTTGACTCAAAAGATAATGGACACTTTTAGAAAAAATTGCTTTATAAAGGTAAAAATGCCCATAAAATGCAAAAATCAGTTTAAACTTATTGGAAAAGATTAATTTCTATCAGTATGAACTGACCACCACACAGAATATGAAGAATATTAAAAACATTAGGAGTCAGCCGTCAACACACTCAGCAAAATATTGTCTAATTATCGTTATCGATAAAATCCCAGAAAATATCGAGATATAATTTTTTGTCAATATCGCACACCCCTAGGAATAACACATTCTGTATGTATGTTTGACAAACTATTAAGTTATTGGAATAATGACAGAAAATGCTATATCGGTCAACCTCTAGTAGCAATTTGATTAGTAGTCATTTGATAACCAGCCTTTTTTCTTTCATTGGTCACCATCAACATAATTTCTTTGAGCATTTACAGTGTTATGCCATTCTTGAACTCTGTAGGAGCATTAAAATTTTGAAGTTAAAACATTACTAAAACTGCATGGTGTGAAATGGCTAACTAGCCATTGTATTTCCTGTGTGTGTGAGCGTGTTGAGCCTGTACTAACCATGGATGCGTTTGTTCTTGCTGGATGGCGTGTTGTGCTGGTGTGGGCTGGATGCTACAGGCATTGGTAAACTCTCCACTGCCGATGGCAAAGCCTTTGCAGATCCAGAGGTGTTACGCCGCTTGACGTCGTCGGTGAGTTGCGCGCTGGACGAGGCCGCCGCCGCCCTCACCCGCATGAGGGCCGAAAACACGCTCAACGCCAGCCAGGCCGACAAGTAGGCATCTTTTCTCACGCACACATGATTTCCCCACCTGTGTCCACACATCATGATGCAACATTCATGTTCAACCAGCAAGAATTACTTCATTGTTAAGGCTAAAAGCTAAGCACTGTTAAGTATGTGTTTTAATGATCACTGAATGTTTAAAGCACACAGCATATTTTGAAACCTCTGTAATTAGACAAGCAGCTGTGTAAGACTTCTTGCTCCTGCACGAGCCTTCAGTTAGAGTAGTTAGCTTAGCTTCGCCTGCACAATCGCAGTAATTGTAGTAGTCTGGTTATTTTTAGC
The DNA here is from genome assembly GCF_001515645.1 of Sinocyclocheilus grahami. Lineage (NCBI taxonomy): Eukaryota > Metazoa > Chordata > Actinopteri > Cypriniformes > Cyprinidae > Sinocyclocheilus > Sinocyclocheilus grahami. Next base: position 2,873,402 of record NW_015505523.1, on the reverse strand, counting down.
CGTAGCCTGGCTGAGGCCTGCTCGGACGGCGACGTGAATGCAGTGCGGAAGCTGCTAGACGAGGGACGCAGCGTCAACGAACACACAGAGGAGGGCGAGAGCCTGCTGTGTCTGGCCTGCTCAGCTGGATACTATGAACTCGCACAGGTACTGTGTACAGAGTCAAACACACTTCCAATCCTGAAGCTGATGACCGAAACAACAACTCCTCACTTGTATAAATAATAAATAAAAGTAAATTAAATAATTAAAATTAAATAAATAATTGAGATGTGAAGGTTGTGTGTAATTTCTGCACCTGAAGTGACACTGAACTGAATTAGGAAAAAGACCATTTTAAAAATCATTTTGGAAATTATTCCTATCTGCCGTTTCTCATTCAAACTGGTAGCAATATTGCAGTTTTCAGCTGTGTGATTATTTATATAGTTGGAAAATATAAATTATATTACCACACAGCTCTCTATATGGGACCCTGGGCCACAAAACCAGTCATAAGTAGCACGGGTATATTTGTAGCAATAGCCAACAAAACATTGTGCGGGTCATAATGATCGATTTTTCTTTTATGCCAAAAATCATTAGGATATTAAGTAAAGATCATGTTCCATGAAGATATTTTGTAAATTTCCTTCCGTAAATACATCAAAACTTAATTTTTGATTAGTAATATGCGTTGCTAAGGACTTCATTATATAACTTTAAAGGGGATTTTCTCAATATTCAGATTTTTTTTTGCACCCTCAGATTCCTGATTTTCAAATAGTTGTGTCTTGGCCAAATATTGTCCTTTCCTAACAAACCATACATCAATGGAACACTTCAGCTCAATTCAGCTTTCAGATGATGAAAATTTTGACCCTTATGACTGGTTTTGTGGTTCAGGGGCATATTTAACAAATCTCAACTGCTTGATTGCTTGTACCATTGCCAAATATGCTATATTATATTCTAGCTCTAATCTGCTAAATCTGACTATGGGCAAAAATATTATAAATATTACAAACATTAACATTATTATTATACAGTTTTTATATAAACACAAAACAAATAAAAGTCTCACAAAATGTATACAAAAAATGTACTATACACAAAAAACTCAAAAAAAGGAAAAAAACAAGAGACCCCCCACCTACCCCCACGAACAGGCACCAGATACAATTAAAAATATACACCTTAAACAAAGACATACGTAATCAAACAAACAAAACGTTAAAGATGGAGTGAAGGAATAAAACCGAGAAGCTATCCATTCAACTCCTAAAAAGATACCTAATGAAGGGGCCCCAGATTTGATCAAATTAAATATTACAAACAATAACATTATTATTATACAGTTTTTATATAAACACAAAACAAATAAAAGTCTCACAAAATGTATACAAAAAATATACTATACTCAAAAAAAGGAAAAAAACAAGAGACCCCCCACCTACCCCCACGAACAGGCACCAGATACAATTAAAAATATACACCTTAAACAAAGACATACGTAATCAAACAAACAAAACGTTAAAGATGGAGTGAAGGAATAAAACCGAGAAGCTATCCATTCAACTCCTAAAAAGATACCTAATGAAGGGGCCCCAGATTTGATCAAATTTTTTAGAAGCATCGATCTTGGAAAAGCGAATCCTTTCGAGCTTAAGGGCGGCAACCATCTCCGCCAACCATTTATGAAAACTGGGATGTAAAGAGGACTTCCAATCCATCAAAATCACCCTTTTAGCTACAACCATACCAAACATAAGAGACAATTGCTGAGAATGTGTTAATGCTAATGTAGGGTCAGAACATCCAAGAATCTGTATGAATTAACGAGGCCACGTTTATTCAATCGCGTGGCCAAAATTTTGGCAATCACTTTTTGATCGCAATTAAGAAGACTTATTGGCCTGTAGCTAGAGGGCTCTGTAACATCTCTATCTTTTTTCTTCAAAAGGCATATATGAGCCTCATAAAAAGAATCAGGAAATTTTTATTTTCAATTGAATGATTTACCATTCTAAACATTAACATTATTAAAAAGAAAAATACTATAACTAACATTTTTCTGTAAAGCTGCTTTGAAAGTGTATATTGTTAAAAGTGCTATACAATTTTTTTTTACTTAACTAGTATTATCAGGGCCAGTATCCTTAATATTGATACCTCAGATGTAAGGTTTCATTTATGAATATTTAATTATTTCTAATATTTGTGTGTATATGTATGTGCAGCAAGTTTTGTTTAAATAAAGTCATACACAAATTAACAAACAAGTGTTTTTTTTAATACGTAAGGATCTAGCTTCTTGATGCAACATCAGTATCTGGAGGATCTTTATTTTCAGACCAATTCTCCCATTTTTGATTGCAATTGCTTATGGTGCTGCTAGTGGTGAAGAAATTACATGCTTTACCTTTAATTTTCAGTTTTAGTATAAGCATGCACTGTGATTGTTTGCGAAAAAACATCTGTTGATATGAGTTTGACTGGTTGTAGGTCTTGCTGGCCATGCATGCTAACGTGGAGGACAGAGGGATCAAAGGAGACATTACGCCGCTTATGGCTGCTGCAAGCGGTGGTTACGTTGACATCGTCAAACTGCTCCTAGTGCACGGAGCCGACGTTAACGCACAGTCCTCGACAGGTATAACTTTTTTTTTTAAATAAATAAATAAAATGAAAACAACAGTAGGTGTACTTGAATGGACCAAAAAGAGTAAAGTACATTTTCACCCTTGTGCAAGCCAACAAACAAACCTTGTGCTTGCAAACACACCTTGTTCATCCGTTGTCTTCCCCTTTCTTTCAGGTAACACAGCCTTGACATATGCCTGTGCTGGAGGCTTCCTGGATGTAGTAAAGGTGTTGTTGAAGGAGGGTGCTAACATTGAAGATCACAACGAGAACGGTCACACTCCGCTAATGGAGGCTGCCAGTGCAGGCCACGTGGAGGTCTCTCGTGTGCTCCTGGAGTATGGCGCTGGAATCAACACACACTCCAATGAGTTTAAGGAGAGCGCACTCACACTCGCTTGCTATAAAGGTGCGTCCCATTGTATCATACAGTGTTTACATACACAAGATGGTAATCAGAATATGGTATTATTCTGATTGATTATCCAAGTACAATGTTGCCAAAACCAGATTAAGAAAACTTTTTTGGTTTTTGGGTATTGAATATGAATAGTAGCCATATGGCTGTATTAATTAGAATTTTGGGTCTTATAGAAAGCTTTTTACAGAATTTCAACTGTAATTGATCATTCATGTATATCTGCACATTGAAAGTGTGAATATGGCTATATTAAATGCAGACAGAAGATAATTTTACCAAATTGCATTGTAATAAATGGCTCGTGTTTCCAATAGAGAATAACCTTAATAGATGAAAAACATGCATATTGTAGTTTATTTAAAATATGCTTTTTACATGTACATTACTGTTCGAATGTTTGGGGGCAGTAAGATTTTTTTTCTATAAATAAATTATTTTATTTCATGGAAGTTTATAAGGGTTAGTTCACCCAAAAATGTGAAAACAAAAATAACAATTGATTCAACAATCCTTCTCCTCAAGTTACCTTCTTCCGCCATTTTGGAGAGTACCCCAGAATGTAATCGACGTAATCATTATTGTTTACGTTCTGTAAACAGTGTGTGCATGCTGAACGTAAACTACGAAGACCGGGAGGGGGCATGTCGTGGCCATGACATAATAACAAATATGATATGTCATGGCCACGAGATATTAATTAGTGGGAACGACATATGTCGTGGTCACGAGATTTTGTCAAGGTAACGACATCCTTATGCAGGGCTTAAAGTTCTCCGGCACCGTGCCGGATCTCCGGCATGCGGCGTTTGGCTGCGGGAAAATAATATAGATAAACCTATGCCAACACAGGAGAATACATCAACATATTTCTAAATATGCGATTTATTGTACATCACGATTTCAAAATAAAAGTTTCTGACTTTGCATGTGGCCAAATATTAAAATTAAGTGGATTTTTAAGGTCGTTGAATCACATGAAACATCACCAGGCCGTTGGTGCCCTCTGCAGGTATTTGTTATAATATAGGCATATTACATTATGTATTTAACAGTGTTGTTCAATAAAACCATGTACTTGGTTTTGATACTTTATTTGAGGCCAATTATTATTGCCTCATCGTTACTTTATATATAAATAGTCATATTAAAGCCTGTTTTCCAATTAGTTCTATTTGTATTACTAAAAAACATAAAATTACTCAGTTGTCAAAATAATCAGTAGATTACTTGATTAGCAAAATAATCATTAGTTAAGCCCTAGATTAGTTTAAACATTTCAAAATACAACTGCATTGTTTTACTTTTTGTGATTAAAAGAGAAATATTGTCATTTGAAAATTTCTTAAAGTATTAAAACAGTCTCGTTCTAGTGAACCAATTATCTGTATTTTGTCTCACCTTGTGAGCTAAGTGTATTGTCACACCCCTATTGTCTATGAGTGTGATAAAGCTCATAATTTTCCAAGTGTTATAATTTAAGTGTTATTCCAAGGTTATGATATAGCCTAGCTTTCATTCTTCAGGTCAATCATATACTCGTGAAAAAAAATCTTTGTCATAAAATAATTGTAATTGAATTAAATGCTGTTCTTTTGAAAAGAAATGTTTATTAAGCACCAAGTCATCATATTAGAATGATTTCTGAAGAATTATTTGACTCTGAAGACCGAAGTAATGGTTGCTGAAAATTCAGCTTTGCATCACAGGAATAAATTACATTTGAGGGAGGGGGGGGAAATAATGATTTTATATATATATATATATATAAAATAATCAGGGCTCTACGGATACTTTTCTTTTTTAGGAGTGCTTGTGCTCCTAATTAAAAAAATTTAGGAGCACGGTCAAAAATTTAGGAGCACCTTCTAATCAGTAATCAAACATTCACCTTCCCATTACGAGGTGATAGTTGACTCCTTAAAGTGATTTATAGGGAATTTTGTTTTTACCTTTGTAATGCCATTTTTCTAACTTTATTAAAAGAATGTCATCTTTTGTCAAAATCTAAAAAATATATTTATAAGCTTTTTAACATTTCTAATTAAAACAATAGAATAAAAACAAGTAGAATAAGAATAAGTTACCAATCAAATGAAATCAGTATTTAAGAAATAAATTTGTGCTACAGAGATGGCACAAAAGAACACACAAGTGGCTTGTAGGTGTATTTTCAGACGTTAAATGAGGCTCAGATGTCGCATGAGTGCAATTAAATTCATAACTTCATGTTGAGGTTAATGTTTTAAATATAACATTCTGGCTTGTAGGTGTATTTTCAGACGTTAAATGAGGCTCAGAGGTCGCATGAGTGCAATTAAATTCATAACTTCATGTTGAGGTTAATGTTTTAAATATAACATTTTGAATATAGAAATGATTTAAATAACAGAAAAGATGCTTTAAAAATAAACTAAAACTGCCAGCAGTTGGCGTCAAGTCACTGATTTTATCTTTGAATCATTCATTCAATTGATTCGTTCGAACAGCTGAATCATTCAGGAACGAAGTACATGACTGTCTTTATGAATGGGTAATTTAATCATTGACTCACTAGATTCATTTAAAAACAGTTCATTCATAAACGAATCACCGCTGTGTTTGAATGGAGATGCGCAGCGGCTCAGCTGTTACTTAAAAAAAAAAAAA
>NW_015505523.1:2859713-2867158 GCF_001515645.1 Sinocyclocheilus grahami | reverse complement strand
TGTATATATATATATATATATATATATATATATATATATATATATATACATTTGTTATTTTAAATTGTAAAAATATTTCACAATATTACTTCATTTACTGTGTTTTTGATCAGATAAGTGCAGCCTCAGTGAGCATAAGTCATTTATGCTTAATCTTATAAAAATCTTACCGACCCCAAACTTGTATACTGGAATATTCCAATAGCTGTGGAGCACGTTATTACTGTCCTTTCATAATAAAGACCTAACCAAAATATAGACCTTAGTTGGACAATGATGTGCATGTAAACATGGTCATTGAAACCATGTTTTAATGTATAATATAACACATACAGTGGGTACGGAAAGTATTCAGACCCCCTTAAATTTTTCACTCTTTGTTATATTGCAGCCATTTGCTAAAATCATTTAAGTTAATTTTTTCCCCCTCATTAGTGTACACACAGCACCCCATATTGACAGAAAAACACAGAATTGTTGACATTTTTGCAGATTTATTAAAAAAGAAAAACTGAAATATCACATGGTCCTAAGTATTCAGACCCTTTGCTCAGTATTTAGTAGAAGCACCCTTTTGATCTAATACAGCCATGAGTCTTTTTGGGAAAGAGGCAACAAGTTTTTCACACCTGGATTTGGGGATCCTCTGCCATGCCTCCTTGCAGATCCTCTCCAGTTCGGTCAGGTTGGATGGTAAACTTGGTTGGACACCAACCTTATATTATAAAGTCAATCCGTTTAAAACCTTTTGGGGGGAAATCAACTGTATCCTGTCTGTTCTTTAGGGCACTTGGACATGGTCAGGTTTCTCTTAGAAGCAGGAGCCGACCAGGAGCACAAGACAGATGAGATGCACACTGCACTCATGGAGGCCTGCATGGTAACACTATCTCCTATCTACACAGTCTGTAGGTACTTCCTCTGATGTTTGCGCGGGTCTTTTGAGACATTATTCTCGTGCTTGTTTTGCGTAGGATGGGCATGTGGAGGTGGCACGGCTGCTATTGGATAGCGGGGCGCAGGTAAACATGCCTGCTGACTCATTTGAGTCACCTCTGACGCTGGCTGCCTGCGGGGGCCATGTGGAGCTGGCGGCGCTTCTGATCGAGAGGGGGGCCAACCTGGAGGAGGTGAACGATGAGGGCTACACTCCACTGATGGAGGCAGCTCGTGAGGGCCATGAAGAGATGGTAGCACTGCTCTTGGCACAAGGTACTAGGGTCACCTCAGTTTTATAGACTTCACCCATAGGACCTGGCAATGTTTAATACATGTGTAAATAGGGTATAAAAAGTTCTGAACCAAATTTCAGCCACTACCAGAGGTAGTCAAAAATGCGTCATGTGGCCGAATGTGCACAAACAGCCACAGAAAACCTGGGGGATTATGGGAAGTGTTTTGAGAAACCATACCAAAAAATCAATACCAGTTACAGTATTCTGAACCAAAACACACAAATTATGTGTTCACGGGAGTTGCATAATAAAAATGCATGTTAAGACCAAGTGTAAACTGTCTTGACTGACCACTTGTGATTGGACCACTGAAAATGCAAACAGGATCTAAGTTAGTGATGCGAAACCAGAATCCATTTAAAAGTGATTCTACCACAAATTATGAATTAGATGTTTTGACCTCAGCAAGCTTTGTATTTCAAACTTTAAAATATAGATTCCCTTTTTAAGTTCACAAACTGAAGGATTATTTTTTTATCTGTTGGTTTTAGGTGCAAATATTAACGCTCAGACAGAGGAGACGCAGGAGACTGCGTTGACTCTGGCATGTTGCGGAGGCTTCCTAGAGGTGGCTGATTTCCTCATCAAAGCTGGGGCGGACATTGAGTTGGGTTGCTCCACCCCGCTCATGGAGGCTGCACAGGAGGGGCATCTGGAGCTGGTCAAATACTTGTTGGCTGCAGGTGAGGCATTACATCAGATGTAATTTTTGAAATTTCTCCTTTCTATGACACTGTAACATGTTCACACACTACTCTATCTGTTCAGGGGCTAACGTCCATGCCACAACAGCCACGGGTGACACAGCTCTGACATACGCCTGTGAGAACGGACACACCGATGTGGCCGACGTGCTGCTGCAAACAGGGGCTGACCTGGTTTGTGGATATCTTTTTTTTTTCTTTTTTTTTTACCATTGTCGTGTTTGGTCCCAGTTTAAGTGGCCTTAACTACTATGTACTTACATTTAAATGAATCATTTGGAACAATGCATTTATTGTGTACGTACATGTTTTTACATTGTACTTATATTTTAAAAATACATGCATGTAATTACTGTAATCTGTAATCTTTTAATTAATCTGTAATTCATTTCTGTAATTACATTTATAATTACTTTGTTGACCCATCTCTTACATTTGAACTCCACCTTAAACCCACCCATACCACCAAACCTGTCCCTAACCTTACCAATATGCCACCTCAATAGCAGCCAAATTGTTTTGCAATACAATATGAACACAATAAGTACTTATTTTTTGATGCAAGTACATAGTAGTTAAGGCCACTTAATATAAAGTGGGACCTTGAATTTTTATTGGTTTTTATAGTTTATACAGTTAAAGCCTTTTTGGAGCTTACTGGTGTCTTTGTTTCTCAGGAACATGAATCAGAAGGGGGCAGGACTCCACTGATGAAAGCGGCCAGAGCGGGACACCTGTGCACTGTGCAGTTTCTCATCAGCAAAGGCAAGTTGCAATGTCCCAAATTAGGGCTGCAGCAAACAATAAAATTGACAATAAATGTTAGTGAAAATAGTAAAAAAAATTATTTGCTATCAGCTTAGTGAACCTTTATCAGTGATGACATTTTTCAGTTGAAAAAAAAACTAACATTTAAAGCAATTTAATGTGTATTTATAAATGGTTCCTATATTTGCATCAAATGATGCGGATCAACTATCAATTTACCTTTTATGTCTGCTTCTGTCCAATTGTTATATGCATTGTATTTTGAAATTCATTTTCACATATATGTCTGCAGGTGCTAATGTGAATAGAGCCACAGCCAACAATGATCACACAGTGGTTTCTCTGGCTTGTGCGGGGGGCCACTTGGCTGTGGTGGAGCTGCTGTTGGCCCATGGTGCTGACCCCACCCACAGACTGAAGGTGAGCGGTCCAGCCTCCCTGAGAATTACACTCTCCAGATGCTAACAGGTGTTATGAGGTCACACAAACTCTGGGCGGTCCTCTGTGTTAATGAGAGTTCCTCTTCTGCTCACAGGATGGCTCCACGATGCTGATTGAAGCTGCTAAAGGTGGTCACACTAATGTGGTGTCCTACTTGCTAGACTACCCAAACAACATTCTGTCAGTCCCTGCCCCGGACCTGTCCCAGCTCACACCCCCCTCTCATGACACTTCTCAGGTGAGCGGAAACATACACCGTCGTAACAGTCACTACAAATTACCCTCTTTTACATTTACTTAATGCTTTGAAATATGAAAATACCAATTTGTGGAGTGCATGTAGCACGAATGTTTTATATAATAGTTTGCACTTTTATTTAGTAGTGTTAATTTTGTTTGGCATACAGGCCCCTCGAGTCCCATTCCAAGCCCTGGCTATGGTGGTGCCCCCCCAGGAGCCAGACAGAGTGCCCTCCACCATCCCTACGCCCCCACCCGTTACAAGCAAAGGTTAGTTTGTCTAGTAAAGTTACTTTATTCAGCTAGATGTTGCTTAAGATGAATATAGCCTTGTTCAGATTGTAAGTCCAAATCTAATTTTTGTGCGAATGCAATCATATATATAGCAAGTATGAATGGCAAAAAAAATAAAAAGTTTTACAAATCTGTTTCAAGCTACATTCATATGTGACTTGATATCTTATTCAAAACACATTTCTGGAAATCTATTTCTGTCTGATAGGATTTAAAATCGGATACATAAATCAGATTTGGACTGACAGTGTAAACATAGCAGGGAACTGATGATCCAATATCAGCTCATAAATGCTATCAGTTCACAAATGAAGAGTTCACTTAAGCTTCTCCAGCTGACATTTACATACAGTTTCTGTGATCATATCACAATAAAATTATGCCTGGCCACATTAAAAGCCAATGCACTTTAAATGCATTGTGATAAGATGATAACATTTAAAAATGGTCTTAGATTTTGAATCTTTAATGCAGGTATAAATGCAAGTGTGTTTTTGATATTTACATTCAGATAGGTAAGTAGTGTGCATGCTTATTTTGGTTGCAAATCATATACATCACTTTTGAGTCATTACATCGATTGTGTTGCTGTTTTTTATGTTTATTCTGTTCTTACAATATGAAAAAGACTCTGCACTCACGCTTGAGATGCATTGGAATGAAGGTGTAAATGCAGTCCAACTAAAAACATCCAGAAACGATCAGATATGAAATGCCTGGTGTAAAGGAGGGCTTTGAGTATTGAAACGCCTTGGGCTGCAGAGAAACACATTCAGTTGACTAGAATGAATAGACTCTGATGAGTTTCATAGCATGCTTGAATTGTGAGATTCTTTGGTTGGAGCATTTGTTTGGTTTTTCTCTCAGGTGCGTCCAAGCAGAGGCTGAGCTCTCTTCAGAGCAACTCCGTGGCCTCGGGTGGCCTAGACGCCGACCTGCTGCCACCCTTCCACCCGTACCAGCCTCTGGAATGCATCGTCGAGGAGACGGAGGGCAAATTGAATGAGCTGGGCCAGCGCATCAGTGCCATTGAGAAGGCCCAGCTGCAGTCGCTCGAGCTCATCCAAGGTGAGCCGCTCACCAAAGACAAGATCGAGGAGCTAAAGAAGAGTCGCGAGGAGCAGGTGCAGAAGAAGAAGAAGATCTTGAAGGAGCTGCAGAAGGTGGAGCGGCAGTTGCAGCTGAAGACGCAGCAGCAGTTCACCAAAGAATACATGGAGACCAAGGGGCTCAAGGAGGAGCTGGGCCAGGCGGCAGGGGTGGAGATGCCCGGCACCCCCCTGCCCCTGCAGGCCACGCAGCTGGGCTCTGACAACGAGTGCGAGGTTAATCGCAAAGAGGAGGACCACAGGTACACCCCAACCAATGAGGATGACGAGGAGGATGAAGAGGAAGAGGATGATGATGATGAAGACAACATCGACTGTGCCAATCTGCCACAGGTGGACCCCATTCTGTACAGAGAGGCAACGCAGACGCCGCCACCTCCGCCGCCTCAGAACCAGGTCCTCCAGAGTCCTCCTCTGCAGACCAGCTTCGTTCCCATCCAGCCTCTCGCCCCGCAGCAGTCCACAGACTTCAGTAACGCTGAGTACCCGGGTAGCAGCAGCCCAGACCTGCAGAGGGTGTTGCTGGGCCAGCAGCTGACGGGGTTGGGGCCAGGGCTTCTCGCACAGGCACCCGACGGACTCATGGTCGCCACGCCCGCACAGACGCTCACAGATACGCTTGATGACATCATGGCGGGTGAGCTCACTGCAACTGGGGCTGTCTTTGTTTCCTTTCAGGATGTCAACTAGTGATAAGAAATGGAATTTCCAATCCAAGAAATGGCATTACCATTGGCAAATAGATCAGTCATTTGGCATTAGAGGGGTGGTTGATTGTGATTTCACTTTTTTAACGTTAGTTAGTGTGTAATGTTGCTGTTTGAGCATAAACAATATCTGCAAAGTTACGACACTGAAAGTTCAATGCAAATGGAGATACATTCTTTTAAAATTAAGGCAGTTTAATGCCTACAAAAATGGCTCATAGAGACTACAACGAGTAACTTCCCGGGTTCGTGACATCACAAACCCAGATAAACCCACCCCCGGGAACGTGCAACGAAGGGGGCGAGGCCATGTTGCTCTGCTTTAGAGAAGAGGAAGAGTTGTTGCCATGCCATCAAAACTGGGGGTGCACAAAAAAATATATTCATACTTTGCACACGCTCTGCATCTCTCTCTCTCTCATTCAGATCATCAGCTCAGCTCCAACAATGAACTGTTATTCATTAACTTATTTTCACATAGCTATGAGAAGAGTTATACATGGACGCGCGTATGGTTGCCGTGCTGTATTAAAGCTTTAATCAGGATAAAACCGTATATTAAAAGCTAACCGAAGCAGTAGCATTAACTAATAAGCGTATCTAAAAGTATGAGACAACAACAAACAAAAAACATACCATTAAGAGCCGTGCAACTGGGGCTGTCTTTGTTTCCTTTCAACCACATCAAAGTATCTTCCCGGGTTCGTGACATCACAAACCCAGATAAACCCACCCCCGGGAACGTGCAACGAAGGGGGCGAGGCCATGTTGCTCTGCTTTAGAGAAGAGGAAGAGTTGTTGCCATGCCATCAAAACTGGGGGTGCACAAAAAAATATATTCATACTTTGCACACGCTCTGCATCTCTCTCTCTCTCATTTAGATCATAAACTCAGCTCCAACAATTAATTGTTATTCATTTACTTATTTTCACATAGCTATGAGAAGAGTTATACATGGACGCGCGTATGGTTGCCGTGCTGTATTAAAGCTTTAATCAGGATAAAACCGTATATTAAAAGCTAACCGAAGCAGTAGCATTAACTAATAAGCGTATCTAAAAGTATGAGACAACAACAAACAAAAAACATACCATTAAGAGCCGTGCTTGCACAGGCTCTGCATGATCCTCTTCACTAATATCCTCAAATTGATAAGCAATATTGACAACGCCATTGTTTACAATACAACAGGAGCACATGCCGCTGAGGTGAGGGGCGTGACGTTTAAACGCACTACAGGCTGTTTAGCCAATCACAACACACTGGACCAGATAACCAATCTGATCCCATCGCGTATTTCTGAGGGAGGGGCTTCATAAAACCAGAAAATCATCAGCGCGTTTATAGGAGAAGGGACAGAGCAAATTATATAAAAATTATGTAAAAATAAAAAAAAAAAGAAAAGTTTAACACATGTTAGACTGCACCCCATAAACGCAATCAAGCCTAGAAAGTCAACCACCCCTTTAAGCTAAAATGTATGCCTGATTAACAGTATTTATGCTAGTCTGCTCTCAAAGTTATTTATATCTGCACATTTAAAATGTAGTCTTTTCAGATAAAAAATAGTGAGGACTCATATTGCACAAATGGGTGTATACACCCATGTGTACAAATATATGGCCAGTCGTATGCTCTCTAGAATAGGAACATCCCTCCACCTATCATCACCTGCTATTGAGTAGCAATAGCTAATAATGATTTATGACTTACGTAAATTAAAAATCTTTGGGGGTGCGCACTTTAAGAAGAACTGCTCTGACTGGGGGTGGGTGATATGATATCTTGTATCATGATACGAGTAATTTTATTTCACGGTAATCACAGTATAATTAGTTTTTACTTTTTATCAATTTTTGATACCATAGAAATTTCATAATTTTTGTCACCAGTGTCAATATCATATAAAACTGTATAGCCTAAATGGGGGGGGGGGGGGAATTCAA
>NW_015505523.1:2820323-2859596 GCF_001515645.1 Sinocyclocheilus grahami | reverse complement strand
CTCAAGCTCACTGAAGACAAGTAAACAGTCAGCAGTTAAATAAGAATTAGAAACTAATTACAAGCAATTGGACAAAAAAACTACAGTATACAATGTATGTACCATTTCTTATTTATTTGTTCTAAAGTAATCAATTGTTTTTAAACTGCAATGCTTAAAAAAATGCACTTGCAAATTATACGTTTTCACAACCAAGTAGCACAGCAACGTCTTGAGCATGTAACCCAATAGAGACAATTGTCCAAAATCTCTACTGGTTGACAAATTTCTACTGATTAATCGTGTCCACTGGTATATCGCCCACCCCTAGCTCTGACTTTGTTTTTTTAATGGGAAATTCTTCAATACAAGTGAAAGGAAATCTCTGATTGAGCCATTTAATGCTGTCTTCAAATTAGTTTTAATCTCTTCTATTTTTATATGCTTTTTATTTTAATTTACAAATGTAAGGATTTCAGCACGAGGATATATTATTGCTGAAGTCACTGTGGTTTAATGTGTTTAACTCAGTGTTGCTAACTGAAATTAAAACTTAAAAAATATTTGGGGTAATTAAAATGAAGCTGGAATAAAATGTAAATTAGATGAAAGCTTAAAATTAGAAATATTGCCATTGAAACTAACGGAAATAAGTTTACGGCTAAGTACTAAAATTACTAAAACTAAAATTGAAATGAGAATAAGGCTCAATAAAAATATAAAAATGACAATCACGTAAAATCACTAAAGTTCAAATGAAAATGGAAAATACAAAAATAAAATCTAATTCAAAATATTAATAATTACTTATAATAGTAAATATTACTCAAATACAGGGCATAAAGTTCTCCAGCACCGTGCTGGATCTCCGGCGTGCAGTGTTTGGCAGTGGAAAAAAACTAAATCCTACATTAAAAAATAAATAAAAATTTGATATCACTTTCGTGTCCACCAGTTTGCCTACCAATGGTATGAGAGGAGCACAGCTTTCACTCTCAACCAAACTAACATTACTAGCCAATCAGAATTTTTGGATCCAATTGCAGAGTCGCAACCCTGATAAATGGAGAAACGTGACAAGTTGAAAAAGCTGTGAGGCGAAATGGTCAAAGATGGCCATCTAGCGCAGTGGTTCTCAAACCTCTCCATGAAGTACCCCGAGCACTGCACATTTTGCAGGTGTGATGGATGAGGGAGACAAAATGTGCAGGGCTGGGGGTTACCTTATGGAGAGGTTTGAGAACCACTGATCTAGTGCATATTTACATAGAAAAACTAATTAAAAAGCAGTCTATTTGTGCCTGAAATACTGTGCTCTGCAAGTATCCTTGTAAACACAGATGCTTATGGCTTAGGTGAAGGGAAACAATTGAGAAAGAAAATGCATGTGGAACAGTATATTGGTTCACATTCACAGCAGTTTAATGTTCCTGTTGCTTTCTGTGTCATGAATGTTAATCAAACAACAAAACCCAAAGAAAAATCACTTTTGTAGCGTTAACACAGATTTGTTAATTTAATTTATAGTGAAAACTATGCCGTTATTTTACATTTTATTATTCAATTTCTGTACCTAAATACTCTTAGACTTACCGGAAAAATATAAAGCACTGTTTATTTCATTTGTATCTTTGTTCTGTTATTTATCTATGCTTGTAATTAGTTTATTTCCTATGCTGATTTACTCGCCTACAAAATCACCCCAATCATTGATTTTTTTTTTCTTTTTTCCAAATAGAGCTATTGAAGTCATCTGATTTTTTTTTTTTTCATATCGCAGAAAAAAAATAACCCTAATAATAAATAACCCTTTAAGTTGGTTATGTTCATATTATGTATAGGCATATTACATTACGTATTTTAACAGTGTTGTTCAATAAAACCATGTAATTACTTGGCTTTGATATTTTATTTGAGACAATTATTATTGCCTCATTGCTATATATAAATAGTCATACTAAAGCCTGGTTTTCACTTGGGTCAATTTTTGTTACTAAAAAGTTTAGATTACTCAGTTGTCAAAATAATCAGTAGATTACTTGATTACCAAAATAATCATTAGTTACAGCCCTAGATTAGTTAAAATATTTCAAAATACAACTGCATTGTTTTACTTTTTGTAATTAAAAGACATTTTGTCACTGAAAATTTCTTAAAAATATACAAATCTTGTCGTTCTAGTGAACCAAGTTTCTGTATTTTGTCTCATCTTGTGAGCTAAGTGTATTGTCACACCCCTAGTGTCGATAAGCAGTGATATAGCTCATAATTTTCAAAGTGTAAGATACAGCTTTCATTCTTCAGGTCAACCATATATTCATGAAAAAAAATCAGTTTGAATAAGGAAAGCGGTTACTTTGCCATAGTATCCTTTCAAATGTTAAAGTTTCCACAATCATTGCATGCTTTGCATGTGCTGCCCCGCCCCCGGAAAAAAATTCAGCCTCAGGATTTTTTTTTTTTGCTTTAACCCCTGAAAATAACATTGGTCTGTGTCTTTGCAGCTGTGAACAGCAGAGTGCCTGTGGTAAACACTACAACTTCGCCCTCCCCTCAGCCCTCCGCACAGTCGCCCATCAACTCAGTCTCCCCACCTTCCATGCTCCCTCTGTACCCCTCAGTGGACATTGACGCACATGTAAGACCATCTTCTCTGCATTCAGCAAAATGACTGCTAAGGAACATTTGCAGACATCATAAATTAAGGCATAAGATTGTCCATATTTGTTTTTAAGCAAATTGTTTATCTTCCCCTCAGACTGAGAGCAATCATGACACAGCGCTGACCCTGGCCTGCGCGGGTGGCCATGAAGAGCTTGTCTCAGTGCTCATTGCACGTGGGGCAAACATCGAGCACAGGGACAAGAAGGGTAAGAGGCTCCTTCATTTGATCCATGAAGTTGTCGGTATAGTAAATTTACAGAGATGTTGAGTGCCGCTCTACTTGTCTGCGCACAGGGTTCACTCCCCTAATCCTAGCTGCGACTGCGGGCCATGTGGGTGTGGTGGAGATCCTACTGGACAAGGGAGGGGACATTGAAGCTCAGTCTGAGAGGACCAAAGACACCCCTCTGTCCCTCGCCTGCTCGGGTGGCAGACAAGAGGTACCCTAACAGTGTTAACTCTGCCTCTTCACCAGATAAGCTTTTAAACCCTCCAAAATGCACCAAAGACTTGGAAATACATTAGTTTATCTCCATATTTACAGGTGGTGGAGCTGTTGTTGCTTCGTGGGGCTAACAAGGAGCACCGTAATGTTTCTGACTACACCCCGCTCAGCCTGGCGGCCTCAGGGGGCTACGTCAACATCATCAAGATCCTTCTGAATGCTGGTGCTGAAATCAACTCTAGGTCAGAACATCTGCTCCCATTGATTTGATCAAGACTCGTGTTAAGATGCTGTTTGTTTTAACAGTATAAACTCGTATTTCTCTTATAGGACTGGCAGTAAGCTGGGCATTTCTCCGCTCATGTTGGCAGCCATGAACGGCCACGTGCCTGCGGTGAAGCTGCTGTTAGACATGGGCTCTGATATCAATGCACAGATTGAGACCAATCGTAACACAGCACTGACCTTGGCCTGCTTCCAAGGCCGAGCAGAGGTGGTCAGCTTGCTTCTGGACCGCAAGGCCAACGTGGAACACCGCGCTAAGGTCTGTGATCACCTTTCCACGTGTTATTACTTGGGCAGTGTGGTCCTTGTGTAGGGCAGCATTTTATGAAAGAAAATTGTTATACACGAAAACTTGTTAATAAACGTTTGAGTATGAAAAAAGTTATTTAAAAATCGGAAAATTGTGTAACCAATATACTTCACGTGTTCTTTTGGCACTTAATTGCAAATAAATGTTACCATTAAATAAATGTTAATGGGACCTTTCTTTCCACTAGACTGGCCTCACCCCTCTCATGGAGGCTGCGTCTGGTGGTTATGCTGAAGTGGGCCGTGTGCTGTTGGATAAAGGGGCTGATGTCAATGCCCCTCCGGTTCCTTCCTCTCGTGACACCGCCCTCACCATTGCTGCAGACAAGGGTCACTACAAGTTCTGTGAGCTTCTCATCAGCAGGTGTGTCTTTGTAACACTGTTGGTGTACAGTACCAGTCGATCCTCTCTCCAGAATGTAGCATCTCACGCTGTGTTTCTGCTCTGTTGATGTAGAGGGGCTCACATTGACGTGCGAAATAAGAAGGGGAACACCCCTTTGTGGCTTGCTGCTAACGGTGGCCACTTTGATGTGGTTCAGCTGTTGGTGCAGGCTGGAGCCGAAGTGGATGCAGCAGACAACCGCAAAATAACCCCCCTCATGGCAGCGTTCCGCAAGGTGAGCAGTTTGTCATGCTGGCCATAGGATTGATGAGCATCTTGGCTTATGTCTAAATGTCACTGGTGCTGTGCTGCTCTTTTGTAGAAAAATAATGGATGATGATAATCTGTTGTAAAGCACTGAAATATATCCTTTTTTAGGGTCATGTAAAAGTGGTGCAGTACCTGGTGAAGGAAGTCAACCAGTTCCCATCTGACATTGAGTGCATGAGATACATTGCAACTATTGCAGATAAGGTATAAAAGACCAACACACAGCCTTATATACCTATAGAGGACTATTTACATTATTTGACATCTTAGTCACATCTTAATTCACGTTCACATTGTCACTCTGCAGGAACTGTTGAAGAAGTGTCATCAGTGCATGGAGACCATTGTCAAAGCCAAAGATCAGCAGGCAGCTGAGGCAAACAAGAACGCCAGCATTCTACTTAAGGAACTTGATCTGGAGAAGGTTTGTATCTTCAGATGGCCAGTTAGTCTAACTGTTGAGCTAACTAACTTTGAGGATTTTTATATTAGTCACCACAATCTGCAGCATGATGTATCAAGTTCTTCTCAAATTTTATCATAGTCTCGTGAAGAAAGCAAAAAGCAGGCTCTGGCTGCAAAGCGAGAGAAGAGAAAGGAGAAGCGCAAGAAAAAGAAGGAAGAGCAGAAGAGGAAGCTGGAGGAAGAGGAGGCTAAAGTGAAAGAGGTGTTCTGTGAGATGCAGGATCAGGAGGACGACTCTGCAGAAGGTGAGAAGCACCTTGTCTGTTTATAGCCAGATATCATAGAAAATGCCTAGCTTCAAATCTTTTTTTTCTTTTCTTTTTTAATAAAAGAAATTGTGACCTTCTGTAGTGATGCACTGAAATTTCAACAACCAAAAAGACACTAAAGTTCCGCCAGAATGTTTGGAGAGCCAAAATCATTGATCATGGTGACGTTTAATTAGTGCTTCTCGAATGACACAGTTTCACTGTGACAACATCTATTTCATGTCTACAAAGTGTATAAGCTACAACAGGCAAACATGTCAGCTGTGTGGACACTAGGGCTGATTTCTTGATTTTAATCAATCTTTATTTTGATGAAACAATATAGATTCTTAAATCCCAAGGTTCATCTATTAATCTAAATTCTGAGCAAAACTTCACTGAACATTATTTGAAACAAGCTTTGTGATTGTTACTTCTGATATGAAACCAAATTGACAAAATATGAAAAGTCAGACTTTATTTCAAAATTCAAACAATAAATGTCATTCTGGCACTCTTTAATGTGGCGTGATGGATTGCTTTAGCAGCCTCAGTTCAAGTGAACCACAGAAAAAAGGTCTATAAAACAGCTTGTAAATACGTAACGTTAAATTTACCTCAGGAAAGCCATTCAGTGTCCATAGCTTGTTAGTTCGTTAGGAAAAAATTATTTTAGAGAGGAACTTTTTGCTAAATATATCCTGCTATATTACATTTATCATTATATTTTTTCCATGAAAGCAAGTTTATCAGACAATTCTGGCACAGTTTAAAATGTTTCAACAACACATTTAAGTAGAAACATAATTATTAAAATTTATTAAAAACTGCCTTGAAATTCAATATTTATAAACTTGTTTTATTTGAGTGATTTGATTCATTTAATTTGTTTTGGGCTAAATTAAACTTTTTGTATCTGTTTCTATAAACTGTTTCTGTTCTGGTTTCTGATGCATTATTGTTATTTTATCCTGCAGAAGAGGAGGTTCCCATTGAGCCCCCAAGTGCTACCACCACCACAACCATCGGTATCTCCGCCACCTCCACAACTTTCACTAACACATTCGGCAAAAAGCGAGCCAATGTGGCCACCACACCAAGCACCAATCGCAAAAAGAACAAGACCAAGGATTCACCTAGTGAACCGATAATCCTTCAAGACCCACTGGTGGCGCTGGCGCAGCAGAAAGCTGACAAAAATAAGATCCATGGAGAACCGAGAGGGGGTGGGGCACCGGGAGGCACCAGCGACTCGAATCTAGATAGCACCGACTGCAACAGCGAGAGCAGCAACGGCAGTAAGAGTCAAGAGCTCCCTGACCTGCCTTCATCGTCGTCCTCTTCCGCCCCTTCGTTCCTTGCAGGCTCTAACCAGCCGCATGTCGCAAGTGAGAAGAGACCGGGGCCATCGCTGCCGGGCTCTCGTGAGAAGTTCTCGGTGTCCATCTCCAAACCACAGCAGAAGTAAGAGTTACTGTACTCCTGCTTGCTGCTACTGCACTTGTCACATCATTACCTCAGCATTTGACAGATCTTACCTAGTAGTTTATTTTCTTGAACTGTTGTAGTATAATATGCTACATTTCACTACAGGTAATAACTGCAAATAACAAATTGCAAAGAGAATCTTACTTGTGATTTGACAAGATACTGCATTTCCATTTTAAAGGTTTTTGCCAAAAAAATTGTTTGGGAAGATGATTAAACTTCCTATTTCTATTCACATTAACAGATCTCATGAGATTAACAGTGACTTGACACCTAGTTCCCTGCCCCCCTCGTTCAAGACCATTTCACTGCCAGTCACCTCGCCCAACAGTAAGCTGAATCTCACTAGCCCAAAGAGGGGCCAGAAGAGAGAAGAGGGGTGGAAAGAGGTGGTTCGGAGGTGAGGGTCACTTTTTAATGTTGCAATCTAAAAGTAACAGGATTAAAAAAACTGAAAGATTTACAGTGAAGCAAGGATGTAAGCTATGTCTAAGGATCCGAATATCTTAGAAACTTTGGGATAAGCTCTTTAGACTTAGCAATGTGCTAAAAACCTCAGTAACAGAATTGAAACATCCTTGCAAACACTGGAGTACTGTCATCGGGTTTCGCTTTGCCCAAAAATCTAGCTATGTAATTTCTCCCTTAGGTCCAAGAAGCTTTCTGTCCCTGCCTCTGTGGTGTCTCGGATTATGGGTAGAGGTGGCTGCAACATTACGGCCATCCAAGATGTTACAGGTGCACACATCGACGTGGACAAACAGAAGGACAAGAATGGAGAGAGAATGATTACAATCAGGTAAAAATTATGCAGAAAGTTATTAGGACACTAGCAATTGACCGATTCTCCTTGCTGAAATTTCTTACTTATGCTTAGTCTCTTGGTTTGCAGAGGTGGTACTGAGTCAACACGGCATGCAGTGCAGCTGATCAACGCGCTGATCCAGGACCCAGCCAAAGAGCTAGAGGACCTGATCCCTCGTAACCACATCCGGCCACCTGGAGCCAACACCAAAATCAGCTCCACCTACACAACCTCCACTGGGGCCACAAGCACTACTGCGGCCAGTTCAAAAGGCCTACCATCTGTAGTGCCCTCCTCCAGCATGTCTTTCCAGTCCTCCACCAACTTCACAGCTCAGCAGGCTGGCAAGTTGGGCAAAAGTATGGCACCGGGCATCAGGCCCCCCTTCGTTTCTTTGCCACCACTTGCTTATGCTCATCCTCAGCTGGCTCTTCTAGCAGCCCAGACCATGAACCAGATCCGCCACCCTCGATTACCCATGGCGCAGTTTGGTGGCACTTTCTCATCCTCTCCCAACACTTGGGGTCCTTTCCCTGTTCGTCCTGTGAGCCCTGGTAGTGCTAACAGCTCACCCAAACACAGCGGTAATTCTGTGCCACGTTCCGCCAGCTCCGCTCTGGCCCACACCGAGCATCCTGCTGCTCCTGTGTCCAGCAACTCGACTCCCACTGCCTCTACCACTTCTCCCACCAGTACCGCACCCGCCAACACCCCCACACCTTCCTCTGTCCGGAAGCAGCTTTTCTCAACAGAGCCCAAGTCTGGAGCTGGAGTTACTGTGGCCTCTACCGGCAGCAGCGCTCCCTCGGTGCAAGTTGCTCGATCTCCTATCAGCTGCACTCCCACAACCCCTGCGACCCCTCCACCTCCATCCGCGCCCATTGCTCCACCTCCACAGCATCCCCCTCCCCCCAAGCCAGAGCCGGCCAGCCTCAGCACCCCAGCTAAAGAGAAGCCCGTCACAGAGTTTGCCACACCTGCTGCAGGAGCTCCATGTGATGGGCCCAGCCCCTCTGCTCCCTTGCACTTCACCTCGTCTCCCTCTGGCCCCTCGATGCTGCCTGTACAGGCCGAGAGCCGACAGTCACTTCCGTCACACTTTCCTTCCAGCACAGAACCCAGTTCCCCTTCCTCATCACAGCCAAGCTCATCTCACCCCGTCACACGCCTGCCACCTCCGACCTGCAGCAGCACGGTCACTAATACCAGCAGCGCCTTACCTCATTATGCCACCCCCAACGCACCCGGTGTCACTTCACGCATGCAGCCACCGGCACCCTACTACCATATGGCTCCAGGGGCCCTTCCGGAGCAGCAGTCTGTGTTTGTGCCTCCGGGAGCCTCACAGGAACCTCTCAAACAGCAACAACAACAGCCTCAGCCCAGCCTGGCTTCGACAGGCATGCCCCCTCCCTCTCTCCCAATGTCCTCTACTATGGGCATGATAAATGGCTCTCAAATGCACCTGCACAGTGGAAAAGCGCAACTGCCCCCCAACTTTGGCCCTGCGGCTATCTTCAATCACTTTAGCAGCATCTTCGACAGCAACCAAGTGGGCAACAACCAGGTTTGGGGTGCCTGCCATCTACCTGCACGTACCCCTCCAGAGCAGCCCTACAGTGCCCCGACTAATGCATACATAAGTGGAATGGGGCAGATTGAAAGTGTCATACCTCCTCCCAATGGCTCAAAAGCTCCAGGATATCGCTGTTCCTCACAGCGAATTGTCTCCAGTCCGATTGGTAAGTGCAATCTTTACATCAAAGGTGTCCAGTCCTGTTCCTGGAGGGCCACCTTCCTTCAGAGTTTTGCATCATCTTGCAACAACACACCTGTCTGGAAGTTTCTAATGCCAAGACCTTGATTAGCTGGTTCAGGTGTGTTTAATTAGGGTTGGACCCATGCTGCATTTAAGTCCTCCTGGGACATGCGTACTTACGAGTTAACAAATCAAGTCCTGTGTTCAAGTCGCTTTGGTCGGAACAACTTTTCTACATAATTTTTTTTACTCTACAAAATGATGAATAAAGAATGTACATCGTGTTTTTGCTTTTTTCTGTTTTTCTTCAATTTGTGAAGGTGATGTAAACTGAATCATTATATATTCTATGGTATTTATACAATAATATACTATTTTGTAAATGTAACTTATATAGTGTTAATGTACATTACAAAAAATAATTTTATTCATTTCAACAAATTTACTGTCAATACAGATGCTGCATATCTATAGTTTTTGGCTGCATCCATTGCATCCGACACATTTTTTCACTGACGCCCCCAACTTGGAAACTTGTGGCTTAAAGAAAATTTCAAGTTTCCCCACTCGTAATATTAATATATATAATGTGGTGGCGTTCATGTGCGTTCAGTTCGTAAATACGATCTATCCGACATGACTTGAACGCGCCACTAATCTATGTAGGAACGTGGCCCTTCAGGAACAGGACTGGACACTCCTGCTTTAAATAACATGCATTATTGCTGATGTTCTTGCTTCTTTGTTTTGTGATTGGGGTCAATCCTTTTATGTTCACTCTGTATCACAGGTATACACCCCATGGACAACTCTATGTCCTCGTCCACTGTGCTCCCCAGCTTTACCACAAGCATATCTGCCAGCCCTGTGTTCCTACCAGGTCCTGTTCCTGTGGGCACACCTTCCTTCAGTCGCCAGCACTTCTCTCCCCATCCCTGGAGTGCCTCCACCTCTTGTAAGCCTTTATGCTGCAGATGCACCATGGAACACATTGCTTTTTTTATAAGACCATATTGCTTGTGTTCTTTCTGACGGTCTCTTCATTTCTTTTTGTTTTTAGGTGAGTCTCCAGTGCCCTCCGTGTCTTC
Source organism: Sinocyclocheilus grahami (assembly GCF_001515645.1). Taxonomy (NCBI): domain Eukaryota; kingdom Metazoa; phylum Chordata; class Actinopteri; order Cypriniformes; family Cyprinidae; genus Sinocyclocheilus; species Sinocyclocheilus grahami. The sequence continues at coordinate 2,849,406 of NW_015505523.1, read as the reverse complement.
CGGGGCATCCTCACCTCTTTGCACGTCTACAGTGACTCCCGCTCTGATCCAGGCAAAACCTAGTAGCTCCAACCAGCAGGACCGTAAAGTGCCCCCTCCAATTGGAACAGAGCGCCTGGCCCGTATCCGGCAAACTGGCACCGTCAACCACACCATGCTGCCCACCAGCTATACCCCACCAGTTGGACAGGGTGGCATCTGGTCTTTTGGAGTGGGCAGTGCCTCCGGTGAGTCTGTGATGTAGTCAGCATTTACGAATTGTTCTAAATATTGTGAAATAAACATATTTGCATATGCAGTGACGGTTGCTGTTCATTGCATTACATGTGAAGAGTTGGGTTTTGAAACGAATCAGGGATGTGATTTTTCTGTATAAATACGGATTTCCGTATTTTCCGACCTCTGAGGGACAACCCATGTGATTCTTAAGTAGGCATGGGCCAATTACCGGTTTCAAGGTATACCGCGGTATGAAAATTTCCCGGTTTCAAAACCGCTAATATATTTTACGTTATACCGTTCCTGCGGTATGTGCTGTTTTTCATGTCTCCTCAAAGACTGAAAGTGTAGGACTCCCTCAGGTTGAGTGCAGTGTAGAGAGTAACACACCATCTCCTCCTCCTGTTGGTGCGAGTGAGCGGTCAGTCACGTGTGTGTGTGTGATGGCCGGAGGAGCTTCCTCTGGAACTTACACGATCGGCAACCGGCCGTTTATTGTTTTATTGCAGCCGATCTCTGTTCTGGACTTGCACAAACTGCGTTGCAATGCATATCATTTTCCAAATGTCATTTATGTGAAAATATGAAGTCCGTAAACGCCCGTTAACAGAGGCCAGAGACTCTGAAGACGGACGCACAGAGAAAAATACTGTAGCAGGCAGATCACTCACTGTTCATGATGCACGAACTATTGGAAGAAAATCCTCAATATTGATTTGGGGGTTTATATAAATATGTTTCTGAGGGGAACTGACTGTTTAGATTGTATTTTCTTTTCATCTCGTATAATTCACATTAAAGCAGTGTTTCAGCCAGCTGGGTTTTATGGCAGTGACCAAGGAAACACTGTATCTGGTGTTCTAGAAGCGCCTCCTGCTGTCAGAGAGTGAATCTGCGTCCCATTCAGAGCTTCTGCTGTTTGTTTCGTTCAGGCATGTAGTATAGTTTCACAAAGCTAGTCAGCACGTTCTGTTTTTGCTTCAAATTAGTTTATTATTAAATCAAATTATGTATATGAAATTATATAAATGATATGTATATGAATTATATAACTAAAATTAAATAACTGTAATCACAGATTTAGGTTAAATAAAGATGTCAGTCTTTATTTTTTTAGAGCAGCAGTAGCTCTAGCAGCAAATCAACCATCCACATCAAAAGCTGCAGGACAGCCCACATTTCAGAAACAAATCAAAGAAAAAATAAACAAATACTACTGTTCCAAATATTCTGTGTGTTGCACAAAATATATTGTTCAGGTTTTTTTTTTTTTTTTTAACCCAGACATTTGAAATTAACACATTTTAGAGCTGTAACAACAATAACGTGAAACCGTGATATTTTTGCTTAAGGTTATACCATCAAAATCTCATACCGGCCCATGCCTATTCTTAAGCTATTACCTAAATAAACTGTGAAAAGATTTTCTAAAACATCATGGACGGATTGGTCCAGAGAGTGCTGCACGAGCTCGCAGTGCCATCTGCAGCACAGTTCAAAGCGTTCAAATGATTCTAATCACCAAATGCGAGTAGAATCAGCACTGAAACCCGTTACTCAACCCGGTGACTTTTTATGAATGGCAGTGAGAATTTGAGATTGCTAGTGTCTTCATAAAATTCGCAATGGTTGTGATGTAATTATATAATAGGCTGTAGTTGCTTTAATTGGCATTTGGGAACGTAACATTCGTCAATAGAAACTTTTATAAAAGTTGTTTACAAAGACAAGTTTCAGTGTCACATAATCCTTCAGAAATCATTCTAATATGCTGATTTGCTGCTCAAGAAACATTTCTGATTATTATCAATGTTAAAAACCGTTTTGCTGCGTAATATTTTTGTGGAAACAATGATACCACTCAAACATTTGTATAAGATTTAAAAAAGAGGGAGAAATTAATTATTTTATTCATGCATGAAAGTGATAAAAAAAGTGAGTGAAGACATTTAAAATTATTTCTATTTAACAAATTAACATATTTGATAAATGCAAATAAATGCTGTTCATTAAACTATATATTTATCAAACAATCCTGAAGAATACAGTGTATACCAATTTCCACAAAATATGAAGCAGCAAAATTGTTTTCAACATTGATGATAATCAGAAATGTTTCTTGAGTCAAATAAATTGTAATGATTTTTAAAAGATCATGTGACACTGAAAACTGGAGTAATGATGAAGAAAATTCTGCTTTGCATCAGAGGAATAACATTACATTTTATAATATATTAAAATGAAACACTTTTTTTTATTTGTAATATTTCACAATATTGCTGTTTTTTTTCTTTTTTCCCCCTTTATTTTGATCAAATAATTCAGCCTTGATGAGCAGAAGATATTTATTTCAAAATCATTATTTATTGTAATGTTTCCAAACTTTTGACAGGTACTTTAATAATAATAATAACAATTCTATATACTTGACTATAATATATTATAGTACTTTATTATAATATATTATATTATATTGTTATCATTTCCCCTTTATTTTGATCAAATAATTCAGCCTTGATGAGCAGAAGATATTTATTTCAAAATCATTATTTATTGTAATGTTTCCAAACTTTTGACAGGTACTTTAATAATAATAATAACAATACTTTTACAATACAATACTTCTATATACTTGACTATAATATATTATAGTACTTTATTATAATATATTATATTATATTGTTATCATGATTATTAAATGCTGCTTTTTATTTTTTACAGAACAATAGTATGTATTATTACAATATAAGATATAGCTTTTAATGTGCTAAAATATATATTTTTAATAAGTGCTGGGGGCGTGGCTTGTGGGCGTGGTCAGATTTTCCTTCTTTTTTGTCTCTAGCTGATCACATGCCTGAAACATGCTATTTATTTCCCAGTGGTTTACCTTCGACGGACATAACTGACTTTTTTGTAACTCAAGTGTTTTTAATAAACTTGAAAGTTTAAGCGCAATAAGACATGAAAGAGAACTTAGTTTAGTACTCACATGCTGTGTGACAGCCGTTTTCTGTTTTATTATATTATATTGTTATCATGATTATTAAATATTGCTTTGTTTTTTACAGGACAGTAGTATGTATTACAAATATAAGATATACTGTATCTTTTAATGTGCTAATATATATTTTTAATAAGTTCTGGGGGCGTGATTTGGGGTGTGGTCAGATTTTCCTTCTTTTTTGTCTCTAGCTGATCACATGCCTGATGAATAATACATATCTGTCTCTGTTCTTCACAGAAACAATGTCAGGCTGGTCTCAGCCCCTGATGGGAGGGCCAGTGATGCACCAGCAGATGCAGGAGCCTTCAGCCTTCTCTCAGCACCAGGCTATGGAACGAGATGATACTGGGATTGTTGCGCCTTCTAACACTTTCCACCAACCTCTGCCCACCAACTTCATGGATTTTCCAAAGGTACGTACTGTACAGTGACTCTTCAAAAATATAATTTCTATTGTTATATATTTTTTATTATTTGCAGAAACGTATTGGTTGTTTTATTAGTTAAATGGAGAATTTTAATTTGTAGATCTACTCACAAATGTTTGGTTTTATGGACCGTGTAGGGGCTGCCAATGTCAATGTACGGTGGCGCAATGATCCCCCCTCACCCGCAGATGGTGGAGGGTCCTGGAGGCCCTGTATACAATGGTCTTCACACTTCTGACCCTGCCTGGAATCCCATCCTAAAGGCTTTCCAAAGGTACGTACTGTACAGTGACTCTTCAAAAATATAATTTCTATTGTTATATATTTTTTATTATTTGCATAAACGTATTGGTTGTTTTATTAGTTAAATGGAGAATTTTAATTTGTAGATCTACTCACAAATGTTTGGTTTTATGGACTGTGTAGGGGCTGCCAATGTCAATGTACGGTGGCGCAATGATCCCCCCTCACCCGCAGATGGTGGAGGGTCCTGGAGGCCCTGTATACAATGGTCTTCACACTTCTGACCCTGCCTGGAATCCCATCCTAAAGGTTGTTCCCAACACTGCTGAGAATTCAGACCCACAGCAGGTGATTTTCTCTTAGTCGACCCCAGCTGAAAGTGTTTGTTTGTAAATTACAGCTCCTTTTGCTATCTAACTCTTTGAATTCTTGTTGTTGCAGGTATGGCCCGGCACTTGGGCTCCACATGTGGGAAATGTGCATCTGAATCATGTCAACTAAACAGTTCGAGAGGCCTAGGAGCAGTAACAAGAAACACAAGATAATTACCTAATTACTGAGACGTGGTATTAACCTAGATGTGTCCCCCCAAAAATGTTAAACAAGTTAAATTTGAGAGATGGACACCCTCGATGTGCCTAACTAAAATGAAAGAATCTAGTGTGGGATTTAACGAGTTTACCACTGTCTATGAACAAATTGATTGCCTGTTCAACAGGATACATTCTGAGTAGTATAGCCATTTTGACATTTAAGCCCCACGTAAAAGTGTTCTTGGTCGGCAGGGCTCAGTAGGACAGTGCGCTATTTATACTTGGCCAAGACCTAGATGATTGCGTAAAGAATGAAATCAGACCTTTTAGAGTGGTAAATACCTGTATAATTGTTTACATACTGAAAAAGGGTTAAAAATGAGAGTAAATTTCATGTCGTATAGTGGCTCTACTTTATGTAGCCTGTATTAATGTGAAATATTTACCTTAATATTCAATAAAAAGTTGGAAATGTATCCGGTGTGTTGTTTTGATTTGTTTTTACATGGGCAACTATTCACAATCCAAGTTGTCTATTCATGGACAACTGTATAAAATAAAGCACTACAAACTAGACGAAAATTATGTAACTAATATTGTGGAACTTTTCACATTTTTTTGAAAATCTGGTGACCTGCCAGGAATTTAAATTGACGTCTTAGTTAGGACATGGGCAGCACATCTTGTAAGACAACAAAAAAAAGACTGTTGGGACGTAGAACTAGTCCTGCATTAAATGACAAGATACTGTAAATATGGGGAGGCATATTTATACTGGATTGGTCATCCTGAGCGGTAGATTGGGGTTTGTATTGTTATATCTTATATTATTATATTATAGTATAAGATATATTTGCATTGCGTTAGCAGCGCAAAGGGTCGTGGGTTCAATTCCCACGGAACACACATACTGGTCAAAAGTTTGGATAAAAGCGTCTGCTAAATGCATACATTATTATTTGTATATATCTTATCGTAGGGTTCATATCATGTGGCCAACTGAATCACTCCGAAAACCTCGTGCTTTTCGGAGAGTTTACATTCCATGAAATGGCTCAAAACACTGGCTCTCATAGAGGGCCTCAGCGCTGCGCGTCAGTGATGGAATCGTCTTTCCGATTGGCCAGAGGTCAAGGTTTGCAGCACGTGACAAATCTCCTCCCTCGAGCTTTCCACCATGTGGAGCGCAGAGACGCGCAGCGCTGCAGCAGATCGGCCAAACCCTTAGCGTGTGTTCGTTCAAGTCCCGAGCTTAGATTTAGCTTCATCATGTCAAGCAGCTGCGAAGCTTCGACGACCTGCCCGATCCCAAGCCGCTCCAGCTGGCCTCCGCTCCCTGACAGCTACAGTCAAACTCCTGGAGGAACTCTGTTTTCAACAACTCCCGGGGGTGAGACGACCTAGTGTATTTACTTTTAATCGCAGAATGTATTTCATAACTAGTGATGTTTTTTGCATGCGAGTTTTTATGTTTAGTGAGTTGATCGTTTGCACCGCGCAATCATATAAAGCCAGAGGCAATAAGATGTTTACAAGCGGCCGGTTGCCTTTTAAACAATTCTGTGATTGACTCTTTCCATTGGCAGTTGGGTTTAAAGGGATGTTTGTTTTCAGCAAGGACATGTAGCACAAATCATATTGAATTAAAAGAAAGTCCTATCGAAAAACTCATTTCTTATACTTATTTCAATTCACGTTTTTAGATATTCTTAATTGAGTCAGACCTCAGTCAGTCCAGTCACACTGGGTCCTTATGCAGTAATGGGTGAAGTTGCTACATTTTGGGGTTACTACAGGACATCTAAACAGGGGCACCTTGAGTGATTTTGCCTCATGCATTTAGAAAGCACCCCAGTCAGCTCTTCACCCTGTTTCCAGTACTCCAACATGAGCTAAACTACACTACAGGCTTTCACTTGGGTGACACAACATGTTTTTCTGAGTTCTTACATAGAGCAGAACTCCGCAGGAAGAAAGTCCCTTGAAGCAAAAATGCTATGAACTTGTGCCAACTTTTTGTGAGGCTGAACCTCTTAAACTAATATTGATATTTTCCCTGCAGGATCTCGGATCATCTATGATCGAAAGTTTCTCTTGGAATGTCGAAACTCGCCGATCACACGCACCCCACCCTGCTGCCTTCCTCACATACCAGGGGTCACCAGACCCTTGCTGCAGCCAGGAGAGCACGAGGATGACGGCAAAGATCTCGCTGGTAAGTGACTCCTCATATCATTCTTTCTTACACTTGCTTTAAGATGCATGTTCTGTCTTAATCCCACACGTCCCCTAATGTATACAGTTTTCAATTTCCAAATCAACAGCTTCAAACAAAACCTGAGGAACAGGTTTAAGCTTGTTCATAATTGATTTTGTCCTTTCTCTCTGCTGCGAGTTGACAAATACACTTGCGTGGCACGTTACGTTTGTCTACTGAAAAACAGTATGTGACCGAGAAAGTCTCATGTGAATTCATATACTGTGTAGTACATGTCAATGACAAATAAAAGTGGCCATGATAAGAAAATGTATATTTTTTTTAATCTGTTTTTAGAAATGTACTCTGTATTCATGCTGGCTTCATTTGGTTTAAAAAAAAAAAAAAGATTACATTTATTTTTTTAATGACTTTCAGAATGTCAGATGCTGTAACCAAGTAATAAAATTTTTCCTTACACCATGCATACATTGTACATTTTATTTTTATTGTAATATTTAATAAATTATTAGTTTTTTTCATTATTTTTCAATGCAAGTAGTTTGAGATTTTATTTTTTTGTATTTATTATTATTATTTATTATATTTATTTTATTTTTATACAAATATCACGAGTTAATAATTTACATGGTCGTCTCTATAATAACACATCCTGTTTTGTTTTTTGTTCCTCTGCATGTTGGTTGCACCACATGACTTTTTTTTTATTATTATTATTATTATTATGCCAAACTACTCAAATGTAATTATTTTAATTATTAAATAAAAATAATTATTTTTCTTCATTGTGATATCAGGACATTTGTAAGACCATGATGTTTAAACTATAAGCCCCCTGAAAAATATCTAAAAACGTTAATTCAGAAGTTAAAAACATAGAGGTGTATTAAAGTCACTTTTGATTTAATAAATTAAAACATCCAGACAAAAAAAAAAAACCAAATGCAAGTATTAAAATACAATTAAATTAAAAGTGGAGTAAAAACTCAAAGAATTTATTCTGCTAGTTATACTGATTAAAAAAAAAAAAAAAAGTTAACTGAAAAAATATGGCCTAGGCTGCCGCCTCTCTGTATTATTATAATTTTTTTTTCTTCATTCTAAGCTCAAGGTCGCATTTTGGTGTGACTGAAGTTATTTCATGAGAAAAGCAAACAAAAATGCATGTGACTTGCTCAATGTTTGGCAAGTCCAATATCTATATCAGGGGAATATCCACAGGGTGTACCGTGCAAAGGAGTGATGCTGTTCAAAGGATTTCTTTAGAAAGAGATCACAGTGACACTTTAAACCCTCTAACCCTTCTGTCTCTCGTTCCTCTTCTCCTCAGTTGATGACAACCAGTTTGTGATGGATATGTGATGGATGTCTCCAGCTCATGTGGAAAATGGACTGTCTCAGCCTGTTCTACCAGCGCTCGTGATCTGAGGGATGATCACACCGGCTGTGGATTCCTTCATTTATGCCTCCATGCTTTATTTTTACTTTATCTAAATAATGAAATGCTCAGAGCAAGTGTTTCTGTTGTGGGGTGGAGCGTTTTGAGTTTGCTGGATGTTATGGTGAAAATGCAGCTTCTGCTGCTGTTTAATTCAGTGCCTTCATTACATTTTTTAATTTTATTTTTTACAACCATTCTGAAGGTGACTTTATGAAATCTACATTTTTACTGTCTGAGGATAGTTCAAATGCAGTTATTTAATTTTTGTAATGGAACTATGATCCTGTGAAGGGCATTTAAGTCATATATTCCATAAATAAACAGTTTGGATGATGATTTTTGTACTGTTTGCTGTTCATTCTCTGAATGTAATATGACATTTTGGAATAAAACTAAAACAAATTGGTTTAAATCTTTGACTCGTCTCTTCAAGTATTTAAAATATTAAATCTCATGAACACTGTAAAAGTTTAAGTCGTTAAACAAGGTTACTGGAGTATGTTTTATAAGAAATTACAATTAGTTTTTCTACTTCAAAATAGTTTAATTCAGGATTAAATGTGTTACTAATTTAGAAATTTACTAGCCATTTCTGACAAAATTTTTCAACATCGTTATTTTTATGTAGAGTTAATGTATTCAGATTATTTAAAGAAATCGTTTCAATTCCATACAAATAATGTTGATCGGAGAAAACAAAAAGACTGAAAGCTAGAAATTTGGAGCTAATTTTATAAAAACCACTTACATTCATTTAGTTAAAAATTGCATTTGAGCTGTGAAGTTCAAATTTTTATTTCATTTTTATGGTCATTTTAGGCGTAATATAAAATTGGGTATAACTACACCGAAAAGGTTAGCAAGCACTATTTTGTACACTGCGATTTACACTATTTTACACAGTGTTTACATTTAAAATTGTTAATGTACATACTGTTTACAACTTGTAGCTGTTCTATTGCAACAAATTGGCTCCATTCACTTCTATTGTAAATGCCTCTCTAACCCATTTTAGAATAAACTGAGAAGGCCACAAATATGATAGCCACAAAAATATATACCATAAATGTTGTCAAAATTATTCCTTTAATCTTAATGATGCTTTCCGTTTGTAGAATGAATATTGTAAATATCACTTCTTTACCCTCCAGCCTAGATCCCAGCGTTCTCATCAGATCAGTGTCAGTGTAAAAACAACAACAGAGCGTGTCCTGTCTGATGTCACATTGTGCAAATTACAAAACACTGCTCCTGAGAACCAGAACACTGTAGTCATGTAAGAAAGACTTTCATTAAAACTCACTGGAACATGATCGGTGAACCGGACACCTTCATGTCACTGTAATGTAGACCGGTCATCTGTAATATCAGGAGTGTTTTTGTTTGCGGTTAGGATAGCAGTTTTGCATTCAACCTAGTTTTGGATATAGCAATATATTTTTAAAATGACATGATGCAGAATAATGCATGATCCCATGCATGAAGTATCTTTAGCTGTAATGAGGATGAGAAGAAGGGGAGACATGCCAACCGCTCCAAATGTTACCAATATCTATTTTCTGCATTAAAGTCTATAGTTTGGTTTAATGTAATTTCAGTCTTTCCACCCTTAATACAGACAGTCTGAAGTATGCACATGATAAGAGAGGGAGGCCATGTTCCTAGAAAGCCACTTTGTTGATACTGAGAAATAATAAAGTGCTGCCAGGTCAATGCACATTGCACATCTATTCTGTCCCTGAACGATGACCAGGCCAGTCTGTCTGAAAGCAGTTTGTTTCTCATGAACTAAACATGTGCCATTACAAAATGTGTCTGGAAATTATACTGTTGATGATTGTTTTTGTTAAGTAGATCACTGACATATGAGTCCATGACTAAATAAATATTTTTAAATTATAGTTTTAAAATAAGCCAATTACACATACAATATTTTCAACAAATGTGTACATTTAATAATGCTAAAAGGGTCATTTGTTGTTTCTATCAGGTAAAAATGTAACATTTTCATTGCATTTTGAATGCATGTGAGTGTACGAGTCTTAATATTTAATTGTTTTTTAGGAAGCTGTGACATTTTACAACCTAAACTAACCGAACTCAAATGATCTGGTATTTTGAGAAACTATTTACCTTGACACAAAGTCATGAGGGCCTGCAGATTTCTTTATTTTTGATTTGACAAAAGTTTTACAAATATCAGTAAGCGGTGGAGCAGTTCTGTTCAAATATGTTTGTCTAAGAAAAACTAATAAATAAATGCCACAATCTTACATTAATTCATATGCATAATATATACTCCCTTGACATTTTTGAGTTAAGAACCAGATTATTGTCATTGATAATTCTTGCTTTTGAAAGCGGGCATGGCTCAGTGCCAGTCTGGGTGAACTCAGGTGCTGTCTTACAGAGGCAGTAATACTGAGAGCTAGAGAGTTTTGTTTGGTACACAAAACCACCTGTTGTTTTAACACTCTCTTTATCACATTCCTCACGTCCTCAACCTTGAGACTCAGTCCTGGACCTTCTTTGTGACTTGGTCTAACCGACATCACGTAATGTTTACACAAGCTGGTGCCAGCTTCATTTTCTCTCATCTTTAAAAAAAAAAAAAAGAAGCTATTTTACAGCAATTTGCCTCAGATTGACAGATACTGAGTTTGATTGTCAATTCATGACTGTTTAACTAGTTTTGAATTTACATGTTCAGATGTTTTTAGCTAAATTGAATGTATCCGTCTCCTAATGTGAGTGACTGTGTATATAATGTAAAGCCTTGTTTATTGAAACAAATTGTAATGTAGCTACTCATGTTTCAGTCATGTATTGTTATACGTTAATGTGTGAAAAGGGGATTACATTGAATCCCCACCACAATTCTACTGAGCATAAAGATCACATTTCATTCCCTCACCAATGAACAAACCCAGATGTTTATATTAAGATGATCTTGTTTTATAATACATAATATACACGTTGTATAAACATAATGTAAGATCTCCAGCATTCCCCGACCCTACAGAGGACAAGCAGTTTGAAGAATGGATGGATTTATAATGTCAGGTTAAAGGCTACACGTGCTACGGGAATGTAAGTATTCTCCATAAACATAGATAACTTAGAACACAGCGAAAATTTTGACAAAACATGTCCAATTATTATTTGAATATTTAATAGTAATTATAAATAGCCTCACAGGACTACATGTAATCCGTCACTAAAAGTTTTATAGTCATAAATGAACAAGCTAAGTTACAGTTAGCATGTATGGCAGCGAGTGTTATTCCTGTTCTGTAGTGCTATCTAGAGGCAAAATGAGGCGCTGTTTCAGGAGTTCTGAATCCTCTATTTTTCGGATGAAATCTGATAAAAACTAATAATAATAAATAGGTTGTCTATATCCATTTGTTTTGTAGACGCATTATACCAATAATTTATAGTCGGTGCTGATATGTCGTGTAAAAATCAACTGCAACGCGATTCAAAGGAATGTAATGTTAGAAATAACCATTTATTTCCTTTTCACGCATTCGTGTTTCTAATCCTTGTCGTGTAAATTATAACCACAACACTAGTTTCCGACGAGGATGGGATTCGAACCCACGCGTGCAGAGCACAATACCGCTAATGCTTTGCTTTTGAATGATCGTCTGGCCCCACTGGATCAAATACATTAGTACGTTTTTATTTAATTCTCGTACAAACAAACAACACTATAAAACAAATGACACGTCAGTTACTGGTTCAAGTCTCTTCTGTTGATCTCAGTCATTCCCTTCACTCTCTGCTGTGTGTGATTGTAGTTAAAGGCACCGTTCAAGGCGTGGACTCTCCTTGCCTCTCCTGTTCAATAGCTGCAGAAAGAATTTCACAAGAATACAGGCTTTAAGGAGTGTTTTAGTATTCTGCAGAGCAACAGAAAAAATTACTTGTAATAAAAATAACTTGAGTATCATTAAAAAAATGTATTACGTAAAACAGTATGCTATAGGCTATTTCAAGTTTTTTAGCCTTATATTTTTATAGATTAGCCTACATTCCAAATCAAATTATGGGGAAAAAATTTATAATTCTGGATAATCACACACCCTAAGTGACACATTTACCGCAACTGAATAACTGTCATTTATATATTTTTAATTGAGAAATAACCAATACATTCAAAATAAAAACAAAATATTGATCATAACATAATCACACATCCTTAACCATTGTTTTAGGATCAGATACTCGCTTTCTTTGGTTGGCAAGGGATTCTTTTCTTGGGTCTCTGTCTTCCTGAGTTTAGTTATATCAAAGGATGTGATTTCCGTCATGTTGGGTTTGTCAGCCATGTTTTTGCACTATATAGACCAAACAAAATGCAAGTTTAATATATGTAATTTTACTTAGGCCTACACAAATAAATTCATATTTGTTCAAGCTCAAACAGAACAAAAGTGAACCAATGGAGTTTAGTGAGGGCATCATGTGACCGTCCCACACATTTCTTTTTTGCTTAAATTGTGCATCACTAAAATAATTCATTCTAACCATGAAAAATTGCCAAGCTGCTGCTCATATTTAAGACACATTCCTTAAAATCATATCCAACCTGCCAAGTCTGATGACTGTTGGTCATCCTTTCTTTCTAGGAATGTCTCGCCTCTGTCTTTGTTCTGTGCCCTGCTTCTCTAAAGTCATTTCTCTGCATTTCACTTCAAATCTAGACATTTTAGATTATATCTCTGAAAATAAGTAGAAAGAAAACAAAGCCACTTCTAAAAGCATCCAGAATATTGGAGTGTAAAGTCTTACCGTGAAGCAGTGGATGGACACGAGAGCTGAATGAGAAAGTATCAGTCTGTCTGTGTGGGTGGATGAAGCAGCAGGTTCTGCCTTGTGTGCGTGTGTGTGTGTGTGTGTGTGTGTGTGTGTGTGTGTGTGTGCTGATGAGGAGGGGGCTACACCGCCTGTCCCCAGGGTTATGTGATTGGCCACACACCCCATTGTCTTTCTTTTTTCCTCACATTACATGAAATATTCATGGTCTTCGAATTAAGGGAGGGGCAGGTTTGAGTGTAAATCTGCTGACCTTGCATGGCAGAGGAGTGTACCCGATTTTATTCAGTTTGGGAAACGAGACCCAATTATGTGAAAGATTCAGGGAGCAGAATGAGATTCAACCTGAAAAAAGAAGAAATGTAAAATTGTGAAATATTATTTTCATTTCAAATAACTGTTTTCTGTTTTAATATAATTAAAAATGTAATTTATTCCTGTGATTGCAAAGCTGAATAGCCATTACTCCAGTCTTCAGAAGTCCTTCTAAAATGCTGATTTGGTGCTCAAGAAACATTTCTTATCAATTATTATCGATATGGTAAACATTTGTGCTGCTTAATATTTTTCTTATTTTTATATTTGTGGAAATATATATGTACACACACATAAATACAAACTCACATTGGCCTACAATAAATACACATATGCCTCGTTTCCTTATTTGGTAGGTAGCCTATTTATATAATGTGCTCTGTATAATCATCTTTTGAGACAAAAGATTTCTCAACTTGCATGACTCTCTGCATGTGGGCAAACATAAGCTTTAGTGTGTACATACATGAACCAACTGTTTGAGACCACAGAGTGGTGTGTTTCCCCCGGCTCAGCTGCTGTGTCCCATACACACAGAGTCATCCAACACCAGGCACATGGTGCTTCAGAGCAGCTGTGTCCGAGCTGATTCATATGGGGAGGAAGTGACCAGAGATCTATAAGCACCACACAGCTGTCCACCTCTAAGCCAAGAGACAGACCTTTGACCTTCAGAAGGAATAGAGAAAACAAATCTCTTTCATCCTCTTTGTCTGCATTTATCTGCATTTCAAAATGATAATATTTCCAGCATTATATATATTTATATTAAATTGACCAAAAAGGACAGTAAAACATTCATAATGTTACAAAATATTTATATTTTCAATAAATTCTCTTCTTTTGAAGTTCCACAAAATAATATTCATTTTGTTTCCACAAAATATTAAGCAGCAAAAACCGTTTTGACTATGATAATAATAAGAACCATTATGAATAACAGCACCAATATTAATTTAGCATCAAATCAAGCATGTTAGAATGATTTCTGAAGGATCATGTGACACTCAAGACTGGAGTAATGATGCTGAAAATTCAGTTTTGCATCACAGCAATAAATTAATTTTTTTAAATACATTCAAATAGAAAAAAGTTATTTCAGATTGTAATAATATTTCACAATATTATTGTTTTACTGTATTTTTGATCAAATAAATGGAGACGTGGTGAGCATAAGAGACTTTGTTCAGCAACATTACAAAAACATATATTTTTATTTTAACAGGAAGAACTTTTTGAACTTTTGACTGGTAGTGTACATAATTTAGAGTTTATACATGTATTTATTATATAACTGTTCGATTTATAGTTCTAGAATGGTTCTCTCTATATTCTAGATTGGAGTACAAAAAATAAATTTTTCTATTCTCACCACTAGATGGACCCAGATAAACACAAATGGAAGGTTCTCTAAACCAGTGGTTCCCAACCCTGGTCCTGGAGGCACTCCAACACTGCACGTTTTAATTTTTCTATTCTCACCACTAGATGGACCCAGATAAACACAAATGGAAGGTTCTCTAAACCAGTGGTTCCCAACCCTGGTCCTGGAGGCACCCCAACACTGCACGTTTTGCATGTCTCCTTTCTCTGACACACCAGTTTCAGGTCTTGGAGTCTCTACTAATGAGCTGATGAATCAGGTGTGTTTGATTAAGGAGACATGCAAAACATGCAGTGTTGGGGTGCCTCCAGGACCAGGGTTGGGAACCACTGCTCTAAACAATGCACAAGCGCCACAGCACATTTTCCAGAAAGAATGCATTAAAACATGTGGACAGGATTTACGCTAAAGTCTTTTTCATTGTAAGTTAAATCTTTGTAGATACCATTGCCCTTTATGATTCAAAGCCCTTTCAGCTTCTAATATTGAAAGGTTAAATCTGAGAAAACGGTCTAGTTTAGTTGAGCCATTGTGTGTGCGTGTTGGGGGAGTATTATTTGTTTGTTGTTACTCAGCGTGTGCATCATTTGTACTGAGATCCTCTTCACCATTCCCATATCAAGGGTATCATTTACTGTTCATGAAACAGAACCAATAAGCTCAACATGCCTTTGGTCTTCCATTTTCCAGAAAGAATGCATTCAAACATGTGGACAGGATTTACGCTAAAGTCTTTTTCATTGTAAGTTAAATCTTTGTAGATACCATTGCCCTTTATGATTCAAAGCCCTTTCAGCTTCTGATATTGAAAGGCTAAATCTGAGAAAACGGTCTAGTTTAGTTGAGCCATTGTGTGTGCGTGTTGGGGGAGTATTATTTGTTTGTTGTTACTCAGCGTGTGCATCATTTGTACTGAGATCCTCTTCACCATTCCCATATCAAGGGTATCATTTACTGTTCATGAAACAGAACCAATAAGCTCAACATGCCTTTGGTCTTCAAATGACAGGTGTGGGTGAAGCCCTTGGGAGCCATCTATGTGAAAACAGCCAGCCAGTAGAGGGAGACGAGATGGAGGAGTGATTAAGGTGATGGACTCTAATCTACGGAGCACTGAATATAATTGTTTAGCTTTATTCACTGAAAATCTTAAACTTGCACATTCACATTGACACAAATCACTCCTCATTTATCATCCTGAACATGCTTCTCACGTGCAAGCAAAAATCCCCGCAATATAAATCTGCTTTGTGGACAGCTGGTCCAATGGCAAACTACTGAATAGACTTGGACTTTTAGGGACAATTAACAAGTTGAATGGAGAAGAGACTGTCTATTCATAACCTTTGAATAACCCCACGAAGCCCTGGGGCTGTGTTAAGAGATTTGTCCTCACATTTGCAGAAAAATCACCCCCTTTCCTCTCATCCTTCCTCTCGCTCTCCTTCGAGCAGACTGCGCTCGACGTGCCGCAGCTGTGCTCAACAGAGCAAAGCAATGTTCACCCTTTTTAAAGTCCACTTCCCACATGAACCTGCCTCCACTCCTACACCTCTTCATCCTTAAAACATCAAACATCTTCATTGAGAGGGTCGTCTGCAGCGCGCCTTATAAGGTGATTTATACCCCTTAAACTCGAAGAGCAACAACTTCGTACACGTAAGTCCACAAATCACCTTTCATTGCCTGCGGCAGACTATAAAAGAAGTGGCATGTGAAATAAGGCTTAATATAACTAACATAGAAACCACCTGTACCTGCTAAAGGTTGGAGCAGCTGCAGAAAATATGCTCCACACCATAATGTTATGAAGCTACTAGAATACTTTCTGTGTGCAAAGAAAACACATGCGTGTGGTGTGTTTACAAGTAGAGGAATGCACACGCATGCATCGTGGTACTGTCGTGAATGGAAATCGTTGAATAAAGTCATTATTTTTGTTTTCTTTGTGCACAAAAAGTATTCTTGTAGCTTCATATAACATTACGGTTGAACCACTGTTGTCACATGGACTAGGCCTATTTTATGTCCTCACTCCCTTTCTAGGCTTTGAACGTGTCAGTTGCATTGCTGTCTATGCAGGGTCAGAAAGCTCTCGGATTTCATCAGAAATATCTTAATTTGTGTTCCGTAGATGTAATAAAAGAACCATAGGAATATATAAAAGATTAAAGTCAGGATGAAACAAACCAACAACTGACATCAATAAAGAGTGTTTAATAGAAATAAACTTTCACAAACAAATCAGTGAAGCCCGCATTAACCGCCAACTCTCTGCCGCAAATATTTCAATTGCTTATTTCAGCTAAACCTATAAAAAGAACAGAATAGGTTTTCATGCTGGAAGGATTGGGTTCCGGCACAATCACTCTGAAACAATTTCATCACAGTAAGTGTCGCATGGACATCCAAATAACTCTATTTATTTGTGCAACTGTTGTCTTAAAGGAGTATTCCAAGTTCAATACAATAAGATATTTTGGTAACCAACTGTTTATTGGTTTCCATTGTATGGACAAAATAACAAAAACACACACTATAAAAATATCTTCTTTTGCAAAAGAAAGTCAGTCATACAGGTTTGGAACAACATAAGGGTTAGTAAATTATGACAGAATTTATATTTTTGGGTGCACTATCCCTTTAAATCAACCAGCCTCACTTGTGGCATAATGTTAATTAATACAAAATTAATTTCAGCTTGAATCTCAAAAAGCAAAAATCTGGGTTACTTTGAGGAATTTAACAGATTGGCCCCATTAACAATGAAAGTTAATCGGACCAATCGGTGAACGGTAAAATACGCACTGTTTCAACAGTACAGCATGATGTAAACAATATGCATTAATTTTAATGTGAAAAAAACAAACACTTTTCACTATGATAACACATTAAAACGTCAGTCGTAAGCGCCCTAGATTTTTTTTTTAAGAAAACAAAGGATGAAAGTATTCAAAAGTATTTTGTATGGTAATCACATTATGCCACAAATGTCTTAACTCGCACTGAACCTGGAATGTTCCGTTAACTCCTGTTCTAGACTATTTTGTACTTGTCAGTCAGCGTTAAAACTCTCCTGATCTTATACTGCCGAAACAGACCATCAGAAACAGCCAACAGGTGTGAATCACAAAGCGTTCCGCTGCTTAAATTAATCTAGGGCAGCACTGACGTGCGAGTCAGTCTGCGCCAAAAAGCTTCGTTTAAATCTCAAAAGAGCCAATAGAACATCCATCCTTGGAAACCGTGGAGAGCTTTCATAAGAGCCAGTTGTCATGGCAACTGTGTACTAATGGAAGTCATGACAAAGGGATTGCACATGCCGCCCAGGTCTGACAGAGTCACAGGCAAGCGGCTATGACAAAAGCCGAGCGGAGATGGTGAGGAGGCTGGTTTTGTGCAAGTCTTGACTGTGTCAAAGGCTGGACATGTTTGTAACAGTATTGAACACGCAGTTGTGTACAGAAGGGGTCTATAGTAAGAGAAAGGAGACAAGCAGTCTGAGTGCATGAGAGACAGATCAGAGCCTCGGCATCACAGGGTGTATAAAGGTGCGGTCGGTTACGTAAACGCGATGTGGATGTGAAGGAGGTTTACATAAGTGCTATTGTGCAAAGCTCCATTACAATACTGCATTGTGCCTGACATATCACACCATGTTCCCCCTGCTTATGAGATGCATCCTGTCTGTCTCCGTCTTCTGTCAGCTGGAGTAACAGCGGTGATTAGCCTGCAGTAACTCAGATGTCTCTTTCCCAACTGTGCCTGAAGAGTAAGGCTGAGGGGAAACGGTCTACATTTGGAAACGACTCGTGACTGGCTCAAAGGAGAAAAGAACTCCCCTGCAAATCTCTCCAGGGGTTCAATATGGCACTCTGGTCAGTCTGGTTCTTGCTCCCCACGGCAACGTTTTCAACCAGAACATGGGGTTATAGACACATACCTTGGTTAAATAAAGGTTACACATTTTTCCACTGGTAAAATGGTAAAATACTACTCTCAAATCTGAATCTGAAACGGAAGCTCACAAGAAAGTGCTTTATAATCTCTATGCAGTGGTTTTTCTTTGCAAGCATTTTTTCTATGAAAATGCACTTCGGTGACCTGTTACTTATTGATAATAAAAGTAATATATATTAACCATTTTTAATTATCTGTGACCCTATAGGACAGGGGTGTCCAAACCTGTTCCTGGAGGGCCACAGCAGAGTTTACAGTAGCTCCAACCCTAATTATACACACCTGAACCAGCTAATCAAGGTCTTCAGACTCACTCAGTGTGTCCAAAATCGCATACTGTCTGAGTAGATGCTACATTTGAATTTGTACTTACTTTGCAACCGTTAAGAAGTATGTTCTATATAGTTTGAATATGGGTAGTATGAAGGAAATTGGGATGCATTACTAGAGATGGTCTTATTATTGGGAGATAAGAGGGTCTGTAGTGCTTACCATTGGAGAAAGTGTAATGGTCAACTTGGATCATGTGTGCCTTGATTGCCAATCACATTACAGCCTTGAAGTCATTGAATTTCAGTCAGAGTTATGCGACAGTCAGTTGCCATTTACAGATACTACAGAAATCAATGAGAAGTGTTGTAAACTAAATCCTACCTGTCACAAAAAATCTGTAACTTCTGTGACTTCATAATACATATTTTCTTTTCTGTGTAAACTCTAAAAATAGCTCAATCTAAAGCTATTGTTTAAAAGCAAACAAGTTATATTCATTAACTCATAAGCTATTAAATGTTAGTGAAGCCTCTCCTCCACTGACATTCATAAGAAAAAGGCCTCTGGTCTCCTTCTGTCAGACTCTGTTCCTTGTTTTGTGTGTGTTTTGCTCCCCATGTGCCTTCCTTGCCCTTATTTGGTCCTTCCGGTTCCTCTCCGCATTTAGCTCGATTAGTTCCAGGCATTCCTTGTTATTAGTTATCCTCCTCACCTGTCTGCCCCTCGTTATCTGCCCTATTTGAGTTCTAGCCCGTTCTGTTCTCCCTCGTCCGGAATTGTATATGTCTACCCTTGCTACGTGTGTTTCCCTTGTTCCCTGGAAGTTCCTTAAAATCTATATGTTTGAATTCCACTCATCGTCTCCTCGCTCCTTCGTCTCCGTGCTCCTCACAGTAGCGAAACGTGACAGAATTCCGGACCTAAACAGAAAGTAAGCGGCGCCCCTTCTCACCACTTTGTTTCCGTTTTTGAAAGTCTCTTGTTTTCTTGTCCCCCCCCCGCGTGATCATGGAAATCGCCACTCGTTTCTCTGCCTTAGCCCGCAGAGATCTCCCCTTCTTCAAGTACGCTCGCTGCGGCGACAGCATTGGATGATGCCACCATCAATTCTCTGTTCTGGCTCGGGGCCAACTACCATCGCCCATGGATCTCCTAGACACCAAGGGACTATGCTGGAGGGAAGGGATCTACCGGTGTCTGGGGAGTGTCCGGGCCCGAGCCAGAACCAGCCCGCCGGCCGCGGCTCTCTCCAGCCCGCCAACTGCTCCAAAGTCACTCCAGTGTCGGCTTCAGCCCCAGAGCTCACTCCAGTGTCGGCTCCAGCCCCTGAGTTCGCTCCAGTGCCAGCTCCTCGAAAGCGCCTTGCTGTGCCTGTTCCTCCAGAGCACCCTACTGTGCCAGCCCAGAGTGGGCTCCTGTCCCCGAGTTTAGCCCACAGAGGGCTCCTGTCCCCGAGTTTAGCCCAGTGAGGGCTCCAGTCCCCGAGTTTAGCCCAGTGAGGGCTCCAGTCCCCGAGTTTAGCCCAGTGAAGGCTCCAGTCCCCGAGTTTAGTCCAGAGAAGGCTCAAGTTCCCATGTCAAGCCCAGGGAGTGCCACTGTTCCCGAGTAAGGCCTACGGAGGGCTTCTAAAGATGATATTCTCCCCAAGGATTTTTTTGGGAGGGGGTAGTATGGGTCCGTCCGTAGTGGCCGGGCCGAGTGGCGAGGCCAAGGTTACTTCTGAGTTCCCTGCTCCGTCGTGGCCTCCTGAATTGTCTGATCTGCCATGGCCTTCTGAGCTGCCTGCTCCGCCATGGCGCCCCAAGCTCCCTGCTCCGCCATGGCCCCTGAGCTCCCTGTGCCGCCATGGCACCCTGGATTGCCTGATCCACCCTGGAGGTATTCCCCATGTTCCAGTTCTGCACCAGCCTCCAGGGCGCCTACCCCCCAGGAGGAGTAATGTCAGACTCTGTTCCTTGTTTTGTGTGTGTTTTGCTCCCCATGTGCCTT
The DNA here is from genome assembly GCF_001515645.1 of Sinocyclocheilus grahami. Lineage (NCBI taxonomy): Eukaryota > Metazoa > Chordata > Actinopteri > Cypriniformes > Cyprinidae > Sinocyclocheilus > Sinocyclocheilus grahami. The sequence goes on along the minus strand of NW_015505523.1, from coordinate 2,828,575 downwards.
CCTTGCCCTTATTTGTTCCGTCCGGTTCCTGTCCCCATTTAGTTCTAGCCCGTTCTGTTCTCCCTCGTCCGGAATTGTATATGTCTACCCTTGCTACGTGTGTTTCCCTTGTTCCCTGGAAGTTCCTTAAAATCTATATGTTTGAATTCCACTCATCGTCTCCTCGCTTCCTAAAAACACGCCTTTTTTCTTTGCGTGCACATTTTGGCGGCATTATGCTAATATTATCACATAGTGACGTAGATATGTGGGGGCGTGTTAGAACGAGCCATTTTAGGTAGGCATGGCTGACTCTTAACTTTTATTAAGAATATCTCTTTGGATTTGAAACTTTAGTCTTTGCAGCTTTACAGATCTTCTTTATGCACCAAGAGCTTGTAACACTCCAAAGAGAAAGGAAAACGTGAAATCGCATCATATGACCCTTTTAAAATCTATGTTTGAATTCCACTCCTCGTCTCCTCACTCCTTCGTCTCCGTGCTCCTCACAGTAGTGAAACGTGACACCTTCCTTGCATACCACCTAAGCGTCAGCGCTTTAGCATTAGCCATTACGCTTTTTTGTCTAAAGGTTGCAGGCTTGCCTTCCAGTGGCTTTGGTTTACATCCACCATTGTTGTTACTATCACATGACCTACCAGCGTCAGTTGCGTTGCTTCACTGCCATTCACAAATCAGGTCCCTTGACCTCATGGGATTTAAAAGTGTCTATTGAGCGCACACTTATGAATATTTCGTACTTTTTGTTTTTCAAATACTATGAATTTCGGACATAACACTCTTTTAGCATACTGTTTTTCGCATACTATATAGTAGGGAAGTATTTGATTTTCAGATGCAGCTACTACAAACTTCTAGGCAGCTAGGCTGTTGGAGCTAAAATCTGCAGGATGTTGGCCCTTCAGGAACAGGTTTAGACACCCCTGCTATAGGACAAGCAATTTGGAAAATGGATGAACATACATAACTATTAACTAATTTAATTATTACTATTAACTCTCATTAATTCTCACTATTAACTAGTTGTTTATTAGCATGCCTGTTATTAACATATTGGCTAATTATTAGTACTTAGAAAGCACATATTCTGCATGACCATATTTAACATCCCTAATCCTACCCAATACCTAAACTTAACTACCATACTAACTAATAATAAGCAGCAAATTAGGGGTTTGATGAGGCAAAAGTCATAGTTAATTAATACACAATTTATGGTGGCGTTATCCAACGCCGTCGCCGCGGCGAGCCCGCAGAACAAGGGCGGAGAAACCGAGTGGCCATTTCCATGGCCGCCGGGAGAAAAAGGAAAACAAAAGACTTTCAAAACAGAAAAGACAATGGGGAGAAAGGGCACCACTTACACTATTGATTTGTGGTCCGGTATTCAGTCACAATACGCTGCTACTGTGTCGGATACGAAGGAGTGCTGAGACGAAGGAGATTAACCATCAACAGTCTTTATTCATCCAAATAAAGAGGTACATGGAACAGGCAGGAACACACACGTAGCACGAGGGGTAGACTTACAATACCGGACGCTAGACACGGAAAAACACAGGGCTTAAGTACTTAGAAACTAATTGGGACACACCTGAAATCAATGAACATAATTGAACATGGGGAGAAAAACACAAGACACAGGACTGATTATGGCATTTTTTTATTTAATTACTTTATTTTTTTTATTCAGTTGGGATGTTTATTTACTGTTTATTCCTAGAAAACCACACAAATTAGAGGGTTAAACTGTACAAAACACCTTGTTTAATGGCCAATTGCGTACCCTATTTAAAAATGCTGTGAATGAAAGATGTGATGGATATGGTGTTTGTTCTGACAGTGTATTTTGAGGTCAGCTATAAGGTCCTTTGATTGTGTAAACTGCCTTTGGCTAATACACTTCCACACACATCTGTTCCAAGAAAATACCCATAGGGATTGTGTGTGGCAACATCAGAAACACAAGGTCCCAAGAGTTTTACCTTTGTTTCCCCAAGAGAGCCAACAGACCGTTGGCAAATATGTTCAGGGACTGAAAGGGAGAGACACCCTGTTATCCAATTCAAATCTCCCTGGAGTTCACATTATTTTACATTTCCACAGAATAACAACACAAATATTGCCATTATATAAACCCTAGTTAGGTTTGGTTTGTTTGAAGTAGATAAACGTGCATCACGTATATAATGAGGGAAATAAATTAGTGTTGTACATGATGCTTCTGTTTCAGGAAGCTGCTTTCTGTGCCTTTCAATCCTGTTCATTTATAAGCACGGCTAACTTGAATGGTGGCAGGAAAAAGCCACACTTCTTAAAGAAAGATGAAACAAAAGCATTCAAAAGCACAAATGTGTGACTCACAATAAAGACGCCCACTTCGTAAAGAATCTATTGCTGTTATTATCAAATCAAAATGACTCAGCGTCACATCTCTCTGGGAGGCCCTACAGGGACAGTGATGAAGAAACATACTCGCTCAATACCTTTCAGCTGCGTTTTTTTTGTGAGATATGCATAATCACTGGTTATAGCATCAGGGTCCTTCGAGAGAAGACAAAGGGAAACTGCGGAAACTGTGATGGCTAAAACAGATCTTTAACCCCCCGCTCTAAAATCTATCATCCCAAAGTGTCAGTTGTGAATGGCTTGCCACCTACTGCTCTGTATTTTTCATCTGACTTCCACAATGAACTATAATCTTAGAAAGAAGGCAATTTTTTGAAAAATGACAGGAAGAAGTGTGGGTGTGTGAAATATAGACCTCATATTTTATTGTGAAATATGTTGACAGGTGTATGATAAAGCAGCTGAACATCAGTCAACTCAAAAGATGTGTGTGGTTGCAGGTGCCGTTCACACAGAACGTGTCTTTGTATTTAAAAACGCAAGATGTGTCACTAAGGAACTGTTTTGGATGCTAGCTTTAACAACATAAATTGGACAGGCGCTTTGGAAAATGGATGGATGATTCAGCTACAGGCGCCATCTTCTGGTGAGATGTGAGAATTCATTCGCCATGACCTTTACAGTGCATTATGGGTTTTCTCTAGTGTTCATCGGTTGTACGCTCGTTAAAGCAGTGCATTATGGGATTAAATGAGTGCTTGCGATAATGTCCATGATAGTTTTGAACACCACTACAAATGACTGTCCCCTCAAATAGTGCCCTATTTAAGGGTATAGCGGGCAATTTTGGACACAGCCAAGGTGTATACTATACTATACAAGAAGGTGTATAGTTTTTTTAATGGCCACAAAGTAATTACTTATCCAAAAGAAGTACCCAAAGAGTACGCAATTTCAGACGTAAAATGTGGTGCTAATGTGCACTACAGTGAAAAAGCAGTGAGTGTGCCACACACGTCCTGAAAAGTGAAGCAAAAATCGATCTCCGTCTGGTGGCTGGCTACCGTATCGGTCATAAACCCCGCCCTTTCCATGTAAAAGAACGGGACGTAAGCCAAACTAAAAAATCAAATTGCACTTCAAATAAAAGTTTCCCAAAGATGGTTTCCATCATTTTTGATACTTCTTACTGTGCTGATGTATGTTCAAGAGTTCGTTTTTCTAATGAGCGTGCTTTTAATTAGTTATTTGATGATATAAAATGAGGGTGTGGTGTCATGATTGTGAGATTGCGATTGGGTCTGCTGGAGTTTGGGCGGGACTTTGATACTGTGGCTCCACCTTGCAATCACTACTGCACTGACTTGAGCTCTAAATGACGTCATTGGTGCACAATAACAGCAGCCATACCGGGATGTTTGGCTTCATTTTTCTACAGTAGAAGAAAGTGGAGACGTATCATTATCTGTTTTTTTTTACAGTCTTTTGTTTACAGTCTTTTGTTTACACAGAAAAACAATTCAGACAGAGTGCAATTAAAAATGCACTGTGAGATAAATGCACATAAACAAACTGTCACAAAATTGTAATACTATTTCAAACCAAGCTTTTTGTGTGTGTGGGAATCCACCTTTTGACTTGTGATGTTTAGCATTTAAAGTGAGGTGAGAAATGCACTGTTAAACAGTCACAAAATTTGTAATACCTTTTCAAACCTATGGTTTGTTTTTTTTCATGTTGCCTAATCTAATTCCAATCAGGCTACCTGGTTTTCAAGTGCTGTGGTTTTCTGGTACTGCCCTGTTGGACAGATGTGAATGGAAGCAGATGAATTGGGGCTCTGAATTGCATAGTCTCCCTCTTCCCTAAATCGCATGTACCCAATTACCAGAGCCACCGGAGCTTGACCTCCAGATTACGAGCAACTGGAAGGACATTTTGTTGTAATTTGGAATGAGGGAGGCCAATTTAGTGATATTTTTCAGAAATCCGTCACACCTAGAGGTGCCACAGTCTGTCTCCCCTTCGTTGCTCACCATATTTGCTTTTCTTTAATACAGATGGTAGTGTTTGTGTTAGGTATGTTTATGACATGCTGTGGGATCCAAAAGTCTGAGACCACTAGTCCAAATGCTTTATTTTGCTTCCGTTTTCTCTGTTTTCTCATTTAATACAAAAATGTTTTACAAAGTATATTATCAGCATAAAAGTGCAAGAATTTCAGAATACCTGTTTGCTTTATGGACAGGTTGTGAGAAACCCAATAATCATGTTCTCCAGCATGATTTGAGAATGATCCAAAGAAACCCCTGACTGTCTGTACAACTAGACTAGTAACAAAACAGACTTGATGGAGAACCATTGACAAGTTGGTAACCTGCCAGGGGGAATTTCTTGGCAATCCTGTTGTGGTGAGTGACAGAGGAATTAACTTCATACCAGAGACTGGAACATGGATCTCACATGATCTAGTTATAGGGACTGAATCACAGGGGTTTATTAGATTTATGTTAAATACATTACTTTATCTTCCATCTACCTTTCACTTTCTATCACTCTGTCTCATTATATGTATAAATGACCTAATTCTGTGAAAAGTTCTGATGGAGCCAAAGCTTGCTGAGCATTTGTTGGGGTTCTGTTAGTAGCCAACCTCCTTCTTTCTGCTTTTTTTTTTTGCCCTGCAGCTATGGCTACAGACAGAGCACACACTGAATAAAGATGTTCCCTCATGCCTGCAGATGGGCTATGATGCACTTCTGAGAAGTGCATATGCTTAGCCTTTGCAGAAGTCTGTAGCTCCAGGACTGCAGCAACTCACAAATAGCAAAATATTTTTTTGAAGGTAATATATCAATAGAATTCATAAAAATACTTTTTTGTCAAGCATTACCTTTTCATATGACTTATATTTCATCTTTCACATATGTTTTGTACAGTTCTTTAATTCCAACATGTTTAATATACAGGAACGCTGTCACCCCAAAATAAGTTGCACATATATTCCATGATCATTTAAACTGAAGAATCATCACACTGATTTGCATCTATTAAAAAAACAAATCCACAAATTATTGACTGTATTTACTCTCCTTTGCACTCTTTTTTTACTGATATCCAATAAAGTACAATAGAACAAACAGTTGAAGTACTTTCAGAACTACAATAATATAAATAAAAAACTGGGGGTCCACTAATAATTATAGAAATAAATGTAAAGATTTGCATATAGAGTCTTTATGGCTTTCTTGTTATATGAAAAAAAGATTAGTCTTGTTATATATTTTAATCTCTTGTTTAAGGATCAAAACAGAGTTTGGTTTACTTTTATTTATATGATATTTAGTGAAAAGTACAATTAAAATATTAGAATATAACATTCTTTTGTTTTATTTCAGTATATTTCAATGCATGACGGAAGGACATATAATGTAAACCTGAAATTTCCTGCCAAACTAAACCCGGCTGCTACAAAACACATCATTATTGTTAGCATATCGAATCAGGATAAAGAAAGAACACAGTTTTATGTACTGGTTCAGTAATAGAATTTAGTTATTTTTTAACTGAAGTAACTTCCATTGTGCACTTTTAAAAGCAATTATCTTTACAATTCTCATTTTATTTGGAACATCTTAATTATGCCTTATTTTCTCCTGCTTAGTAATAGAATGTTCATGATTATTTTAAGCCGCCTACCTCCTTTTTAAAAGCATATTATAACTTGGTACTGTGATTAATATAAAAACAGGAAACCCTTTGAAAAGAATGATGCCTCTCAACAACTGTCAACAAGAAATATTTATTTAGCCCCGCCTTCCTCGTAAATCTATTTCAAATCGCTTGCCATTATGTGCAGTTAATCTGGTTGTGCCTTTTGTGATGCTTTGTATTTGCGTGTACCACCATATATTATTTTCAGCTGAGATGAATGTGGGCCATTTGGCACCGTATTGATTTGGTGATTAAGGTAATGAAAATAAATGGCTCTGTTGGTGCACAAAAGATTATTTCTCACAGATTTACTGAGAGTCTGCAAAGTAGAAGCCATTTTGTTTAGACAATATTTGGATGAGTCATTAAAGTTGTAGGCACCAATTTCAGCGCTGAGTACAAGCTGCCATTCTTCTATTTTATTGCATCTTCATGGCTGGGTTAACTATAATAATCTTAAATCATAAGGTTTACAAAGGGGAGTCTAGACATTTTTCATTAACATTCCCACAGATCGATGACGAGAGGGTCAGCAGCAATTACATATTGAATTTACCAATTACTCTGTGAGCAATTTCAGTGGAATGAAAAGACTATGTTGCTTTTTTATTTAGCTTGGAATGAGCAACAACCAAAAGTGGTACAGAAAGTACTTTTTGGGGTTGATGCAGAGCTACCTTAGCATGAGCACCTTACAGGCAGTATTCCTGCTACAAATCTGCACGCTGACTTTTCTTTCCAACCGTGCTTTGAGAGGATCAATTTTGATGGTATAAATGGACTGCAGTGAAATAACTGAGTCATGCTGAAAGCTGCGGAAAAGGCATCTCAGAAATATTTTCAGAGGCATAGATTAAGTGGAGCCATTTTGATCTTGCTTCCCCGAACAGTATGCTCCCAGTGAGATATGAATAAAGGAGGAGGAACAATCAGAATGTTGCATTTAATTTGTCATCTGCATGCTTGTGGGTGAGACTGAACTCTTAGAAAATGAAGCACAAGTATATCTGAGCTCACTAATTTCTTTTCAAAAATATTCAAGCTTCTGGTGTATAAAAAATGTAGCCACTTTCTGGCTATAATGATGTATAAATATGTCCCTTAATGCAGCTGCATCAGAATAGTTTTCCTAAAAACAGCTAAATAAGTGAAATTGTTACTTAAAATGTTCCTAGACTCTCAAGTTGCAAAATGCAGCTCTCACTATCTCTCATTATACATTCAGTGTATTAAGCAGCTCTGAAGTTTTCATACTCTGTTCTCTTAACACCCAACGACAGCTGCAAAAGTGTGAAATGTCACACGGTCAGGTTTGTGTTGTGCCTAAGAGGCTGTTCATTTCACTTTCTGTTATCTCTCTCAAGGGAAAAATGCTCAAAACACTGCCGTACTGTTTAAATCAGCAAAACATTTCCCACAGCTCCCCGTCACCATTTCTGCTTTGGTTGCGTGGTGCTTGCAAACACAACAAAATTGTTCAGAATGTGAAATTTGACAACAGGCACAAAACCTGAATAGTAATTGCAAATTCTTCCAAAACGTTTCTCTCTACCTGCCTTGTCATAAAAGTTGTCAGATAATCTGAAGGGTGAGGAACAACCGTTGAAGCTTTCAGAAGCCTCGTCTCTCCCGGTTTCCAGCAGTAACGTTACGTTTAACAGAGAAACTATAACGTTTCAGTGTTAAAATGACTGAGTTTCTCATAATTTGCAACCTTTACACGTTTTTGTTGTAGTCGCAATATTCTATTTACCCTTACCAAAAAGTAGTATACTTCAAGTTTATTTTAGTAAGTATACTTAAGTAAAGTTCAAGTATATTTTTAAGTATACTTTATGTAGTAAGTATACAAATATCAGTGTACTAGTAGTATACTTGTAAGTGTACTATTTCAATACTCCTTGGGACTAAATTGGCCCACTTTCTAGTATATAAAAGTATACTTTTAAGTATACTTTAAGTATAACAGTAGTAAACTAGTTTACATCAAAATGTTTAGTTTGTACTGCAACTATACTAAAAGTGAACTTAAAGGTAAACTGATAGTTTACTAATGAAATACTTATAGTAGCATTTTTAGTACACTTTGAAGTATAGTCTCAGTAAACTACTAGTTTCGTAGTTTTATACTGCAAGTATACTCGTAAGTTTTCTTTAAGTGAACTTTACATCATACTTGAAGTATACTA
>NW_015505523.1:2807612-2820265 GCF_001515645.1 Sinocyclocheilus grahami | reverse complement strand
AAAAGACTATGAATTGGATTCAGAATGATAATCAAAACGTAGATAGAGTCGATCAACACCCCAAAGCTTGACAGTTATTATTACCTCTTCATGGGTCGACATTGTATTCCATAACGTTACACAGTTTTGATGCTGTTTTATGTCTGATGATCGTGTTAGAATACATGTGGAAGCATCTATTGTTTCGGTTTCTTCTTCACTTGTGTTTTTTGGAAATTCTGTACAGAAGATGTGTACTAGTGCCCCCTACAGTATAACAATGAAAACACGGATTCTAGGAGCACAATTATAGCTAAAATATATTTAGACTTTTTCTAAGTATAAGTCAAGTATACTTAAATGTCATATTAAGTATATTTCTGAGAATTACACAAAGCCCATTTCTGAGAAGTACATAAAAAGTAGACTAAAAGTATACTTTCCTATTTTTAGTTTAAAAGAAGTATACTAATAGCACACTTGAATAAACCTCTTTTTCGTAAGGGTAGTAATGATCCATAATATATAACAAATATATAACATCTATATGGATTCGCTATTAAAGTTTATTGATTCTCATTCAGAAATGATCTCATATTTGATAAAAGATTGTGGGAAAGATGCTGGAGTTCAGCATTCAAAAAGAGAAGCCTTATGAAACATAAAAACTGATCATTTCAAAATGGTTTGGTGTATTTTGCACAGGATCTGGTTTTGCAGGCTTAGCATATAGGACTACAGTTGTTCAAATATAAAGTTTTTTTTTTTTTAAATGTCAACTGACAATGTACATTAAGCACTCGTATAACATATGACATGCTTTTGACATGTTTGACAAGTATGACAAAAATAACTTTTCAGCAGGGTGTTTTGTGGCTGCATTTCTGATATAACAGCATAAATCTAATGTTTGTATTAAACCATTGCTGTCTTTTTGATTCCTCCATTGTTCTAAGGTCATGTGTAGGGCATCGGCCCCTGTAGAGTAGAAATAATCCATGACGGCAAATGTCCTTGAGCTTCCTTTTCGTTCAGTCATGCATGTCTTGCATGCGCATTAACCGGCACACATGGTCTTCATGAAGACGGTTCAAGACCGAGAAATAGATCCCAGTGGGACTTTCTGATCATAAATGAGGGCTGTTGTCCCATCATGCCTGTCTATTTTATGCTCTGTTATATGTGTATCAACTAGATATAATTTCTCCATGGTGTCATTGACTTTGTATTGCTTGGTTACTGGTTTTATTCCAGTGTGGGCTCAAGAGCTGGTGATGGTATAGGAAAGATGATAAAGACTGGCAGTTATGGCTGTGTATTTCAGCAATGAGGGGTTGGTGTGTGTCTCTCTTTTTTCGCAATGTATTGCAGTGCACATGGTTTGCTGGAGTATGGACAGATCAATCATATTAATATATGTTTAATATTATATTTAATATAAATAACATGTCAATTATTAATATGATTATATTTTAATATATTTACAAATATTTTATTTAAATTAAATTAAGTGAATATTAAAGTGAACATGGTTCCCTATCTGTCGGTCACTACGAGTTATGTCGTGACGACATGTGTGGTCTTACTTGGGAGCCCGAATCCTCTCTGATTAAGAGAAAACGGCAATGAAATTTGGCTAGTGGATTTTTTGCATACCTGAGCCACTCCCCATGCATACGGTTATAAATAGGCGACAGGTGCATCCTCTCATCAGATTTTTACTTCTGAGCTGAGTGGATGAAGAAACCTCAAGATTTAACCGGGCGATTTCTCTCATAAGCTGGAAGAAGAGGCTGTTCTTGGGTGGCATTACGACATGTTCAGCGGTGTTCCTGTTAACTCAGCGATTCCCCTGGGTGTTTCATCTAAATGAGCAGTTTCTGATCATGGTTGGTTCGCGTCTTTTTAAAGATGCCGCTCCGACCGTGTCCTCTTGGGTGTGGTCGTTACCTGACTTCTACTGACGGCCACGATCGTTGTCTTCAGTGTCTGGGCATCCAGCACGCTGAGGATGCGCTCGTGGATGGTTCCTGCACTCATTGCGAGTGTATGTCCATGACAGCGCTGCGATCACGCCTCTCTCTCCTCAAGGGGAGCGGAGGGGCATATTCTGTCACCACCCATCTCAGTTGCACGAGCAGAGGACCGCTGGCTGGTGCTTTGGGTAATCTGAGGGTCACAGTGAAAGACGGGGTCCGTCCCTGCGGGCCTCTCACTCCTCCCGCAGCGACTGTCCTATCCAGTTTCCCGGTGGTTCATCTGAGCTGTCTCGCGGCGGTCTCAGCGTTTCACTCGGCGGGCTGAGAGAAGATCAGATGTCATTCACAGCATCGGGGGATGGGCTGTCATCCTGTGATGGGCTTCCCAACCCTCACGGCTGGACGATTGGTTCCTTTCTTCCCAGTGGTGCATGAGGAGCTGACAAAGTCGTGTACGGCCCCTTTCTTGGCCAGAAGCCGCTCGTCTCCCTCCTCCATCCTCACTACCCTTGATGGCGGAGAAGCTAGGGGTTTCGTGGACATTCCCCAGGTGGAGAGAGCGATTGCGGTGCATTTGTGCCCACAAAACGCAGCCACTTGGAGGAATCATCCGCGCCTCCCCTCCAAAGCCTGTAGGACCACGGCCGCTCTCGCTACTAAGGCCTACAGTGCTGCGGGTCAAGCTGCGTCTGCCTTGTATGCCATGGCGATTCTGTAAGTCCACCAAGCCAAGGCACTCAAAGACATGTGCGAGAGTGGCACCAACCCGGGGTTGATGCAGGAGCGGTGAAGGTCACGGTGACGAAGGTCATGGCGCGGTACCTCGCGAAGGCGATGTCTGCACTTGTGGCCCAAGAGCACCATCTATGACTCAACCTGGCAGAGATGAGGGACGTTGACAAAGTTCGCTTTCTTGATGCCCCCATCTCCCAGGCTGGGTTATTTGGCGACACTGTTGAGGATTTTGCACAGCAGTTCTCGGCAGTACAACAACAGACTGAGGCGATCCAGCACATCCTGCCCCGGCGTGATCCTCCAGCTGCCACCGCTCCGCCGCGGGCCTTGCATCAGCCTGCCCATCGCAGAGGGTGCCCTCCTGAGGCCTCCAGAACTGCTCCGTCCCGTGCCGAGACCCCGTCGAGGTCGGCACGTCGGGTCCCCGCAGGAGTGCGGCACCCCCCGTGTCACAGCCAGCCCCTAAGTTCTCCAAGAAAACAACGAAGCGGCCCTTACACGGAAGGCTGGAGAGGCGAGGAACTGCTCTTCGACAGGAGGTGGTGAGGACAGCACCGCTTCTTCCCCCGGAGAAAGGCCGGGTGGAGAATCCTTTGTTTTCTTTTGTTTCCATTCCGCCGCTGACCCAAGGGCTGGCCCCACGACTTCCCACCACTGCAGCACTGCGGGCATGTCGACTGTTCCTTTGGTGCCACTTGCACAGAGTTTGGGGGCGTGGCTTGCGCTGCCCAACCCATCCTGTTGGCTCATTCGGACAGTCTGACTCGGCTACGCAATTCAGTTCGCCGGGCAACCTACCAGGTTCAGCGGTGTCCTCGAGACTTCGGTGGCAGTCCGAGACACCCCTGTCCTGCACGAGGAGATTGCTGTCCTGCTGGCGAAGGAGGCAATCGAGCCAGTCCCTCCGGCCGAGATGCAGTCGGGGTTTTACAGCCCTTACTTCATCGTTCCCAAGAAAGGCGGTGGCCTTCGACCAATTCTGGATCTGCGATTTTTTAATTGGGCCCTTCACATGCTCCCGTTTAAGATGCAAACGCAGAAGCGCATGATCAGATGCATCCAGCCCCAGGATTGGTTTTTCAGCGGTCGACCTAATGGATGCTTTCATGTCTTGATCCTTCCTCGACACAGGCCGTTCCTTCGGTTTGCGTTTGAGGGTCGGGCATGACAGTACAGGGACCTCCCCTTCGGGCTGTCCCTGTCCCCCTGGGATCTCTCTACCGTCCTGGCTGGCCTTCAGAGGGATCCCTTTGAGCCGCTGGATTCAGTTGAGCTTAAATTCCTGTCCACTAAGACAGCGCTCCTGACCGCGCTCACTTCCATCAAGAGGGTCAGGGACCTCCAAGCATTTTCGGTAAGTGAAAAGTGCCTTGTGTTTGGTCCGGCCTACTCTCATGTTGTCCTGAGACCCTGGTGTAGCGAATCAGCTCACAGGGAAATATGAATAATTAATCATAACTAGTTATAATTAATTATAAATATTTAGATCTGCTGTAAGTATTTTCTTGACCTCTCAGGGTCAACTGTCTGTCAATTCTAAGAACGTTAATTTCCTGGTTAAGGGAATAACTTCCAACATATAATATCCACTCTCGTTCAGATCATCAGAAGACGAATTCATAGATACTAAACATGGTAGAATTACATATAGGTAAGATGACAGAAATGAGTGGGCCCATCACAAGCCTGCATAAACAGTATACAATATAACGACAACATACACAATTTTTTCCTTTGAGTTAATTAGAGAAGAGTCCATTTTTACTGTGCATTGTGTCTCTTCCTATGGAAAAGGTAGTGATTTCTTCTACCCACATTCCTTTGGGCAATAAAACCAGTGATATCAACATTGGTTGCCATGGGGAGGTGTTAAGACGCATTTCGGGGGAAGGGTCCATAGGTCCTCATATGGCTTGTTAACTGAGGGGTGTTACAGAGTATTTGTTAAATATAGCTAACAAAATATATATTGTGTGTCTGATTGGTCCAGATGCTACACCGGCCTGGATATGTGCCCAAGGTTCCCCCCACTCCTTTCCGTGATCAGGTGGTGAACTGCCCTAGCATTGCTATGTCCCGTAAGAGCGCTTCGCATATGCGTGTACCGCACCCGGAGCTTTAGAAGCTCCGAGCAGCTCTTTGTCTGCTACGGAGGTCAGCAGAAAGGGAAGCAGAGGTTGGCCCACTGGATAGTGGATGCCATCGCCTTGGTGTAGCAGTCCCAAGGCGAGCCGTGCCCCCGTTGGCACACGGCTGTCTGATTTTGTTCTATGTAGTCTATAAAGACAGTTGTGATGATTTCAAGACCTTTGTCATCATTTGCTGGGGTAAGTATGGGTATTAATGAATAAATTGATATTAATAATAATACATTCATTTGAATAATAGTTATATATATTATATCCATTTATAGTTTAATTATTACAAATATTTTATTTATATTGTTAAATTATTAAAACATATGAGTATATGTTTTAATATTACATATATATTACGTTTAAAAACTATATTTTATCTATAAAAATATTAGCATTAAATATAACATGAAATTATATTACAGTTAAATACATTCTATTACAGCAATTCTATTGCATGTAATGTGATTACCATTCAAGATTTAATTACAGTTTCTATACACTGTAAAAAAAAAAGTAAGTAAACCCATGAAAAATAAATAAATAAAAATGGGGAAAGGGAAACTGTACTGGTAGATTAGAAAGTCCTTCATATTAGAACATTGTGCCCTATTTTTACAGATTTATTTTACAGTGTAGCTGAGTGAAGATTTAGCTCAGGCGAACAGTGTCCACCTTTTACTTGCCTTCAGATTCTCTTGTAATTATCATACATACCTATTTCCCTCACTGAAGTGTGGGCTGTGTAGCATTTGGACCAATCAGACACACAACTTTTTGTTATATTTAACAAATAATATCGAACTCCCCATCACCTAACCAAATGGCCAATTACGAGGGTCTATGGACCCTTCCCCCGAAATGCACCTAACACCTCAGAAAAGCAGAACAGGCCTCTGGTTCCATGGTAACCAATGCTGATATCACTGGTTTTATGGCCTAAAAGGAATGCAGGGGATAAACTCCCTCATTTTCCTCATAAGAAAGGCACAAATGCACAGGAGAAACTGACTTTTCTACTAATTAATTCATAGGAAAACCTTCTTTGAATGAACACCCATTTTCTTCAGGCCATTGTGTATATTATTGCTGTGTTAAACAAACCTAGAAGCCAAGATGATGACCTGGAAACGACTGTCTGTGATTTCACTTGGGACCGGAATAATCAGCTGCAGGTTTCACTGGAGCTATTTTTCCTTATGCACCCCAGAGAAGTCGTTTTAAATGTTCTGACACTCGAGTACTCCAGCATCGAAGATGCTACAGATGTTGCAGGGCTCAGGTCCTCAGAGAAAGCAGCCTACTATCACATTCCGGGCAGGCGGCTGGTGAACAGAAGCTCTGTGAGGGCAGTGTGTGGCCCTGAGGTAGAGCAGAGGATCACAGAGCTACCGCTGTTCATACTGCTCAGTAAATAGAGCATGACTGGCTTTCTGGACAGAAGTCAATGTAGAAACACAATAAGTGGCTTATAAACATAAAATATTTAAATGTCTGCAGCTGGGAAAGTCAGAGAGGGATGTTATGAGATTAAGTGAGTCTTGTGTTTACTGTTTCGCTCTAAACAGACCGTATCATCCTCATGACTGAGCAGAATGTGCTATTTGCTTTGTTGTGCTGATCAAAGAAGCGCCAACTTACCCATTCTATACATTGCTTCTGGTTTCCAGTGACTGTAATATCTCTGCGGAGCAGGACCTGGTGCAAATCGACACATTAGAATTGTAAATTCAACTCTTCCCTATGTATTAATGACAGCACCTAGTGTGGATTAACTTTCACATTTCTCTTCTCCATGTGAAATGACAAGTGCTGCAAAATGCAGGGAAAGAGAGAGAAATAAACAGAGACAGGCCTGGTGCCGCTACTCCTGAAATATATATGTGAGTCATGTCCCTGTGCATAAATATTAAACACTATGTATCATGATGTGTGTGCCACTTGCACACCACTGTTTTCCACATGTCCTAGAGCAGAATTACACCTTTTATGTTACAGATTTTATGCTTAATATATTTAATACTTAATATACAGCTCCTTGCAAAAGTATTCATTTTTTCACATTTTGTTATGTTGCAGCCTTATGTTAAACTACTTTAAATGACTTTTTACCCACATCTATCTACACTCCATAATGACAAAACATAAACAGAATTTCTTAAAAATAAAAACCTGAAATAAGTACATTGCAACTCAGTACTCAGTTGAAGCACCTTTACAGCCTCAAATCTTTTTGTGTGTGATGTGAAAAGCTTTGCACATCTGCATTTGGCAATTATCTGCCATTCTTCTCCTCACCTCTTCACTTCTCAAGCTCTGTCAGGTTGGATGGGGGCAGACGCACATTTTCAGGTTTCTCCAGAAATATTTGATTGGGTTCAATCCCAGGCTGTGGCTGGGCCACTCAAGGACATTCACAGAGTTGTCTATAAGCCACTCTTGCTGTGTGCTTAGGGTCCTTGTCCTGTTAGAAGGTGAACCTTCTGCCCAGTCTGAGGTTCTGAATGATCTGGACTAGGATTTCATAATCCCAATATTTTGATACACAGCATGAGGCTGCTATCAGCACACTTTACTTTTGGGATGGTACTCTGCAGGTGATGAGCAGTGCCTGGTTTCCTTCAAACATGATGCTAGGAATTGAGGTTCATCAGGCCAGAGACTCTTGTTTCTCACAGTCTGAGGGTCCTTTAGGTGCTTTTTTTGCAAATTCCAAGTGTGTTTTCATGTGTCTTCACTGAGGAAAGGATTGAGTCTTGCCTCACTGCCATAAAACCCAGATCGGTGGAGTGTTGCAGTGATGTTTGTCCTTCTGTAGATTTCTCCTATCTCCACATATGATCATGGAGCTCAACTAGATTGACCATCAGCTTCTTGGTCAGGACTATAACCAAAGCTCTTCTCCATCTGTTTGGCCAGGAGTCCAGCTCTAGAAATAGTCCTGGTTGTTTCAAACTTCTTCCATTAAGGGTAATGGAGACTACATGCTTCTATGAACCTTCAATGCAGAATAATTTTTTTCTGAACTCTTCACCAGATGTGTAGCTTGATGCAAACCTGTTTCTGAGCTCTACAGGCAGTTTTTTGACCTCAGGGCTTGGTTTTTGCTCTGATATGCATTTTTAGCTGTTAGACCTTTTATTAAGATGTGTGTGCCTTTCCAAATCAAACACATTCAATTGAATTTGCCACAGGTTAACCACATCTACAAGTGATACGAATGCTCCTGAGCTAAATTTGAACTGTCGCAGATACTCATGCAATGGAATCATTTAAGGTTTATTTATTTTTAATAAATTAGCAAACAGCTTAAAAACCAGCTTAAAAACAGCTTTTTGCCCTTTGCCATTATATGGTGTATGGAGTGTAGATTGATGTGGGAAAAAAAGTTATTTAAAGCAGATTAACATAAGGCAGTAACATAACAAAATGTGAAAAAAATGAATGAATATTATATAATAATGAAAAATCTGTTATATTTGGTCCACTCCACATTGTTGGTACCACAGTAGAATATTCTATGGAATTTGCAGTTGGGATATATTTTATTTCTGTGAAGGATTTTAATTTTCTTGAGAAGTATCTCAACGACCAGTGCCTCTATTTGTATTCACAGTCTCACAGCTTGAGAAAGATTTCATTTTTGGGAGGGAAATCAGCCATGTTCAAATCTGCAGGCCTCTGTTGTCTTTGATTGATCTTTGCAATCCCTGAATGAACCTGCTGTCTGTTTCCTCATTCCTTTTGTTCCTTCACAAACTATTTACTTAGCACCAGTTCTCAGATTAATCTGAAATCCCCCTCTGATAGCTTATTCCCGTCCTAATGTATTCTTCAATAGTAATGCAAATCACTCCATTCCCAGTATTGGGAGATGAGAATTATTCATTGGCTTTCAAAGACAGAGGAGATGAGTGCTTTTTTACTCACAATTCCTTTCCTTAGAACTACAGTGTGAAACTATTTAATTTCTCACACTTTAGATTGCATTTCTATTTGCTGCATTGATTTTTGTCAACCTGCCCTATACCAGACCTCTGTAGTAATGATAACTGTCGCTTATGACCGGTCTTTTGCTGAAATTCAGGAGTTTATGTTCAATGAAAATAAATGATGTGTAAAAAGATAAACAAATCGGGCTTGCTGACTGCAATGCACCTACACACAGTTCCCTATCGATACTTTACTCGTACTGCGTCTGTTTAAGACGCTTGGGGAAAACTCCTTTTTCTCCGATGACTGAAGCCTTTCAATGACGCAGTGTAACTGCATGGCCATTGGTTCGTGCAGTGAATAAAAAATTAACCAAAGGCTCGGCAGCGGTAAAGCCCGCCAAAGCCTGCCAGAATGGGCGGGGTCATCTGGCTATATAAGCGGCACATCGCCATAGGATCCTCAGATTATTCTCCTTCAGCGATGACTACTAGATCTTTGCTCTACGAGACTACGAAGCCTTCGCCGTGATCAA
Organism: Sinocyclocheilus grahami; assembly: GCF_001515645.1. NCBI lineage: Eukaryota > Metazoa > Chordata > Actinopteri > Cypriniformes > Cyprinidae > Sinocyclocheilus > Sinocyclocheilus grahami. The sequence continues at coordinate 2,810,969 of NW_015505523.1, read as the reverse complement.
GCCTCGCAGCGGATCGAGAGACCCCTTCCTGCTCAGCCATTCTCACCATTTCACACCGCCCTTGCGCTGCAGCAGCGATGGTCTCCGGTTCTCTGCCGCTATCTGGCGATATAAAAGAGCAAATTTCAAAGAGCTAATTTTCGGCGTTGTTTCAAATGCCGCGCCATTACTGTCACTCGTGCAGGGCCCCCCCCTGCACGCTGCTGACGGTCACGGCGAGTGTGTTTCATGCTTGGGCGCCGCCCACGCTGAAGCAGCACTCATTGAGATGGAATGTCCTCAATGCGAGGATATGAGTCTCGCCTCTCAGTGCTCGCAGAAAGCTTTCTTTTCAGAGAGTGACTGCGCCCCTCGCGCCTTCGTGCCTCATCTTCGTTCGCCCTCACATCAGTCGACGGCGCCGAAGAAAAAGGTTATGACAGACTACCTCCCCTGGATGAGTCAGTGGCCTCGCATCTCTGCCCACCCATGGCCATCGGCTAGAAGGCAAAGGTGGCCCACCCATCCAAGCCGTGTAGTGCGACTTCGGCTCTCACCGGGCGAGCCTACTCATCTGCTGGACAAGCGGCCTCAGCGCTTCATTCTATGGTGGTCTTACAAGTCTTCCAGGCCAAGCTCTTCTGTTGCATGGAGAAGTCCGGCCCAGACCCCCTGGCTTTTAAGGAGCTGCACAGTGCGACCGACCTTGCTCTACGCGCCACCAAGAGGACAGCGCAGGCGATTGGCAGATCCATGGCCAGCCTAGTGGTGCTGGAGCGCCATCTATGGCTAAACCTGATGGAGATCAAGGATGTGGATGAGGTCCCCTTCCTCGACTCCCCGGTTTCCCCTACTGGCCTGTTTGGACCTGCAGTTGAAGGCTTCGCTGAATGCTTTACAGCTGCACAGAAGTCGTCCCAAGCAATGCGACACTTCCTGCCAAAGCGCTCCAGCTCAACGGCTGCTTCTAGTCGCCCCAAAAATGTGCTGACTCAGCACTCCGCGAAGCCCGTGCCACCAATTGCTCCCACAGCTCCTAAGCCCGAGTCTTGCCAGCGCTCCCGCTCGGCCAGACGCCAATTTCCTAAACGCCAGGGCCCCCGACCCAAGATAGTGTTGGACCCTGCGCCTCAGGCGTCATCCAGGAGAGGGCCAAGTCTCGCTGCAGCCGGACCACCCCCCAAAATGCGTCCTGCACGCAGAGGTGATGAATTTGCTGGCAAAAGGAGCCGTAGAAACGGTTCCCCCAGCCGAGAGTGAGTCAGGCTTCTACAACCGTTACTTCCTTGTCCCTAAGAAGGATGGTGGCCTAAGGCCCATTCTCGATCTCAGATGTCTGAATCGCGCCTTCATGAGACGGCCGTTCAGGATGATTACATTGAAACAGATCCTCTCGCAAGTATGCGCAGGGGACTGGTTCTTTTCGCTGGACCTGAAAGATGCTTACTTTCACATCCAGATAGCCCCCCGTCACAGACGATTCTTGAGATTCACCATTCATTCTTTGGGCTGTCCCTAGCTCCTCGCACATTTACAAAGTGCATGGATGCGGCTCTTTCCCCGCTGAGACAGACGTGTATCCGCATTCTGAATTACCTCGACGACTGGCTCATTCTGGCCCAGTCGGAGGATGATCTACTATCTCACAGATCCCTCCTCATCAGCCTCTTAGAATGCCTGGGACTCAGGGTCAATTTTGCCAAGAGCGCGCTGTCCCCCAGCCAATGGATATCAGACTCAGACTCAGCCCAAATGAGGGTGGTAGCCACGTCAGAACGTGCACTGGCCATTCAGCAGCTCGCGGCCTCATTCAGAGTTGGAGCCTCTCGCCCCCTCAAGGTGTTTCAGAGGATGCTAGGCCTCATGGCCTCGGTGTCTCCGGTACTACAGTTGGGCCTGCTCCGCATGCGCCCCCTTCAGTATTGGCTGAAACCACGAGTTCCATCCCACGCCTGGCGTCTGGGACACCTTCGCGTCAAGGTAGACCGGGCCTGTGTATCAGCCCTGGCCCCTTGGAAAAATCCTCGTTGGATGGAATGGGGCGTGCCCCTGGGAATGGTCAGCAGAAGGAAGGTAGTCTCGACAGACGCCTCCAACACGGGTTGGGGAGCGCTGTGCGATGGCAAGCCAGCTTTCGGCCACTGGTCGAAAGAGGAAGACCGCCTTCACATCAACTGCCTGGAAATGCTGGCAGTGTGTCTGGGCCTTCAAACCTTTCTTCCAGACCTAAGGGGACACCATGTCTTAGTCTGCTCGGACAGCATGATGGTAGTGTCCTATATAAATCGCCAGGGCGGTCTCTCCTCAAAGCGCCTCTTTGCACTAGTGGAGCGCCTCTTGGAATGGGCTCAGCTCAACTTGCGCTCACTGACCGCCTTCACATCAACTGCCTGGAAATGCTGGCAGTGTGTCTGGGCCTTCAAACCTTTCTTCCAGAACTAAGGGGACACCATGTCTTAGTCTGCTCGGCCAGCATGATGGTAGTGTCCTATATAAATCGCCAGGGAGGTCTCTCCTCAAAGCGCCTCTTTGCACTAGTGGAGCGCCTCTTGGAATGGGCTCAGCTCAACTTGCGCTCACTGAGAGCAGCGCATATACTGGGAAGGCTGAACCAACCATTTTCTGAAGGGGTCTAGAAGGCTCAACCCACCTCGCCCCATCACTGTCCCTACATGGGATCTGCCCATGGTGTTGAGGGCTCTGAAGAGCCCTCCTTTTGAGCCGCTACAGTCCATTGACCTTCGTACCCTGACGCTTAAGACTACTCTGCTTCTAGCATTAGCATTTGTAAAGCGTATGGGAGATCTGTAGGCACTATCAGTGAGCCCCACCTGCCTCGAGTTCGGGTCCAACCACTCTAAGGTCATCCTGAAACCAAGGCATGGTTATGTACCTAAAGTGCTCTCTACTCCATGTAAAGCACAGGTAATAACTCTATCGGCGCGTCCTCCTTCGGAGGAAGACCAAGAGTTGAACTTACTCTGTCCCGTCAGGGCTCTGAAAGTCTATGTTGAGTGTTCCGCCCCGTTCAGGCGGTCAGATCAGCTGTTTGTATGCTTCGGTGCTCGCACCAAGGGTTGTCTGGTTACGAAGCAGAGATTTTTCAAATGTATAATCGACGCTTTTATGCTAGCATACTTTTCTTTGGGTCTTCAATGCCCCATGGGAGTAAGAGCCCACTCAACTAGAGGCGTTGCCTCTTCCTGGGCTTGGTCTAGCGGTGTGTCCATTGCAGAAATTTGTGTGGTGGCTGGCTGGGCCTCGCCGTCCACATTTGCCAGATTCTATAGTCTGGACATCCTGGCCTTACAGGCGTGGGTCCTTTCTGCATAGCAGGGCACTCTGTCATATGACAACCAGTGCTTGGCGTTTGCCTCC
>NW_015505523.1:2788080-2807584 GCF_001515645.1 Sinocyclocheilus grahami | reverse complement strand
GAAGTATCGATAGGGAATGTACTCGGTTACTAACGTAACCTCGGTTCCCTGAGATACGGAACAAGTACTGCGTACTTTGCCGTGCTATGTATCTGCATGACTCAGTTGTCGCTTCAGTCGAAGTAACCTGAGGATCCTCTGGCGATGTGCCGCTTATATAGCCAGATGACCCCGCCCATTCTGGCGGGATTTACCGCCATAGGCTCGTGCAGCTCTTTTATTCACTGCACGAACCAATGGCCGTGCAGTTACACTGCGTTATTGAAAGGCTTCAGTCATCGGAGAAAAAGGAGTTTTTCCCAAGCAGTACTCGTTCCGTATCTCAGGGAACCGAGGATACGTTAGTAACCGAGTACGATAACCCCTCACTAGGTAAGACCTCAGTGTAAAAAAAAAAAAAGTTGTTTCAACTTGAAAAAATAAGTTCATACTGCCTTAGAAATTCCAATTAACACTTACTTTTTAAGTGACATTTTTTAAATGTTTTATTTTTTTAAATAATCCCCGTGTTTTAACTTAGATTTGTAATTCGATTTTTTTTTAATTTGAGGGAATAATTCACCAAAAAAAATGAACATTTTCTGAAAATGTATTCACCCTCAGGTCATACAAGATGCACAGTATATGAGTTTGTTTCTTCCATTGGGACAGATTTGGTGAACACATTCACTGCAGAGGATCCTTTGGTGAGCAAGTGATATAATGCTATCCCAGCAGGCACACAACATCATAAGAAGTTGATATTTGGTTAAATTTCGGTTGTGACGTCGGGTGACCAAAATTCAATGTCTAATGTCAATGTTAATTTGATGTCCAATACCAACATCAGCTGAGGTTGATAATTGTTGTTTTTAGGTTGTGTAACCAAAATCCAAAGTTAAATCAATGTCAAATTGTCGTCAAATACTGACGTCAACCCGATTTTCATTCTCAACCAAAATGCAACGTCTGTCTGATGTCATGTCTGTTACAGAGGGAATACAGGAAGCGTATGGATCCATCTGCAAGGCTTTACTCACAAGAGACGTGGTCTCGGTAGTCCGGAGTGACATGTAACAGTCTGTGTAGTGTGAGAGTCAATGTAATGGTAGAGTGACCTCTAGTGGCAATCGGCCGGAAGGCCAAGGACCGGATTCGTGACAGAGCCCCCCCCAAGGAGCGGCTTCCCGACGCTCCCAACACAATACACAAAACTGAGGCAAAGCCGTCAGAGCAGGGCACCAAGGTGGAGCAGATGGAAGAGGAGCCCACCAGGGCAGAGCAGACGCAGCAGAAGACCTCCATGGCGGAACAGACGGAACAGGAACCCACCAGGACGGAGCAGAAGACCTCCATGGCGGAGCAGACAGAGCAGGAGCCCACCCTGGGCCTAACTCAGGGACATGAACCCTTCCTGGGCGGAACTGAGGATCTGGAGCCCTTCCAGGGCAGTACTGGGGATCAGGATAGCGCTTACGTGGTGCTGTCACTGGAGGGTGCTCTGGAGGAGTAGGCACAGCAAAGCGCTTTCGAGGAGCTGGCACTGGAGTGAGTCTTGGGACTGGAGCCAACACTGGAGCGAGCTCCGGGGCTGGAGCCGACACTGGAGACGGAGAAACAGGAGCCCTCCGTGGACTATACTCGGGAACAGGAGCCCTCACTGGGCTATACTCTGGAACAGGAGCCCCCACTGGGCTATACCCGGGAACAGGAGCCCTCCGTGGGCTTAACTCGGGAACAGGAGCCCTCCCTGGGCTTAACTCGGGAGCAGGAGCCCTCACTGGGCTATACTCAGGAAAAGGAGCCCTCCGTGGGCTTAACTCGAGAACATGAGCCCTCCCTGGGCTTAACTCGGGAACAGGAGTCCTCCCTGGTAGGGACTGGGACCTGGGGAAAACTGAGACACAAGAGACAGACAGAGCATATACAGTCTCATGGATGGGACAGACAGTTATTTCACAAACGGTCTCCATAGCCGTGACAGGACGAGCAGAGAGTTCGCAAAACTGCCTCTATAGCCGTGACAGAACGGGCAGAGAGTTCACAGACGGCCTTCATAGCCGTGACAGGACAGGCAAAGAGCTCACAAACGGCCTCCATAGCCGTGACAGGACGGGAAGTGAGTTCACAGACAGCCTCCATAGCCGTGACAGGACTGGTAGAGAGTTCACAAACGGCCTCCATAGCCGTGACAGGGTAGGACGAGGATTCACGGACGGCCTCCTTAGCCGTGACAGGACAGGCAGAGAGTTCACAAACGGTCTCCATAGCCATGACAGGACAAACAGGAAGTTCACAGGTGGGTACTACTGACACCTCTGGAGGTTCTGCAGCGGATGCCGCCACCTCTGGAGGTTCTACAGTAGTGCCCTCAGGATACAGGGAGAGTTCGACAAAGGTTCCTTCGACCTTGACATGACAGGTTGAAAGTGCATTTCTGGGCGCCACCACCACACAAGGAGCTGAAGCGAGCACCGCCGCTTCGGGAGGTTCTACAGCATGCGCCGCCACCTCTGGAGAAGCTGCAGCGGGCACCATCGCTTCGGGGAACACAGCAGCGAGCACCACTACATTCTGCAGCTTCAGCCGGCAACTCTGGAGACCTAATAGTGGGCGCTGCCGCCTCGGGGAGTTCTGTGGTGGTGTATGCAGCCCAAACACAACAAACAGCGATCCCCATCAGGGGAAACACTTCAGACAGGGGAATTAGTTCAGGAACAGAAGGGTTAGAGTGAGTAGGTTTGGGGATACCAGCTGTGCGTGCAGACACCAGTGGTGTATCCCTCACACTAGATACCAGACTGGGATACTGAAAGACTGACCTTGACGATCTGGGTGCAACAGACAAGACATGACAAGACCCCTGACGATCAGTTGTGTCCTGACGAGACTCAGGATGATCAGCTGTGACATGACGTGACGTGACTCAGGATGATCAGCTGTGACGTGACGTGACTCTGGATGATCAGCTGTGACGTGACGTGACTCTGGATGATCAGCTGTGACGTGACGTGACTCTGGATGATCAGCTGTGACGTGACGTGACTCTGGATGATCAGCTGTGACGTGACGTGACTCTGGATGATCAGCTGTGACGTGACGTGACTCTGGATGATCAGCTGTGACGTGACGTGACTCTGGATGATCAGCTGTGACGTGACGTGACTCTGGATGATCAGCTGTGACGTGACGTGACTCTGGATGATCAGCTGTGACGTGACGTGACTCTGGATGATCAGCTGTGACGTGACGTGACTCTGGATGATCAGCTGTGACGTGACGTGACTCTGGATGATCAGCTGTGACGTGACGTGACTCTGGATGATCAGCTGTGACGTGACGTGACTCTGGATGATCAGCTGTGACGTGACGTGACTCTGGATGATCAGCTGTGACGTGACGTGACTCTGGATGATCAGCTGTGACGTGACGTGACTCTGGATGATCAGCTGTGACGTGACGTGACTCTGGATGATCAGCTGTGACTTGACTGGACTCAGGAAGATCAGCTGTGACTTGACGGAGCGCTGTTGTGTCCGCCATTTTGTGAGCGTAATCTAGTGTGGGGGCCATTACACGAGTGAGTGCGGGGTCGCATTCCTCCGCGATACTCACAGTGAATAGAGAGCCAACAGTCAACAAAGCAAAGTCCAAAAAACAACTCAGTGACGAACGCGGACCCTCGCATCTAAGCTCAGATCGTAGAGGTTGATTAAGGCATCACAAAAACACTCTATCAAAAGACAGTCTGGTAGATCAGAATAGTGTGCTATGGCTAAAAATTTACAAACAAAGTTATCTAGTGATCGCGGGCCCTGTCTAAAGGCTAACAAAATCCTTGCCGTGTCCATACCTGGCCAATGTTCCTCTGAAAAGCTGCTGGATCCTTGTGTGGCCGTGTATTCTGTAACGGAGGGAATACAGGAAGCGTGCCAAAAACAGGCATATGTTAGACAATGGCAAACAGGTATATTGATGGCAAGGCAAGAGGGATAATCCAGGTACAAGGCAAAGGTCCAGGCAGGGGCGAACAATATGCAATTGGGCGAGACTCGAGGGATAATCAAGGTCCACAGGCAGTGATCAGAACACAGGGAAACAGACAAGGCAAGACGATGAAAACAAGGAAAACAAGACACTAGGCTCGGTAATGCAGCTATCGCTAGATGAGTGATAAACGCAGAACAATACACGAGAACAAAGCAAAGTCCAAAAAACAACTCAGTGACGAACGCGGACCCTCGCATCTAAGCTCAGATCGTAGAGGTTGATTAAGGCATCACAAAAACACTCTATCAAAAGACAGTCTGGTAGATCAGAATAGTGTGCTATGGCTAAAAATTTACAAACAAAGTTATCTAGTGATCGCGGGCCCTGTCTAAAGGCTAACAAAATCCTTGCCGTGTCCATACCTGGCCAATGTTCCTCTGAAAAGCTGCTGGATCCTTGTGTGGCCGTGTATTCTGTAACGGAGGGAATACAGGAAGCGTGCCAAAAACAGGCATATGTTAGACAATGGCAAACAGGTATATTGATGGCAAGGCAAGAGGGATAATCCAGGTACAAGGCAAAGGTCCAGGCAGGGGCGAACAATATGCAATTGGGCGAGACTCGAGGGATAATCAAGGTCCACAGGCAGTGATCAGAACACAGGGAAACAGACAAGGCAAGACGATGAAAACAAGGAAAACAAGACACTAGGCTCGGTAATGCAGCTATCGCTAGATGAGTGATAAACGCAGAACAATACACGAGACTAAAACAGCAAACACAGAATGGCTCGGTAAGGCAGCTAACACTAGAGGAGTGGAAAATGCAGAACAATACACGGCAATCTGAACAGGAACTGAGAGAGTGTTAAATGGAGTGTGTAATGGCTCTCAGGTGAGCGTGTGATAGTGACGGCTGTGTGATAAGTGAATTCAGCTGTGTAAGTGCAATGGATGATGGGAACTGTAGTCCGGAGTGACATGTAACAGTCTGTGTAGTGTGAGAGTCAATGTAATGGTAGAGTGACCTTTAGTGGCAATCGGCCGGAAGGCCAAGGACCGGATTCGTGACAATGTCCAACGTCAATCTGACATTATATTGACGTCCTGTGCCTGCTGGGATATTTCTCCAAATCAGTTATGATGAAGAAACAAAGCAATAATTACCTACAAATGATATTTATGTAGACATTATTGAAAATTAATAATAATTTATAATTACTTTTGTTTTTAATTATTAAAATATTAATTATATTTCATTTTAATTTAAAAATGTGTATTTTTATACATAATTAAAGTGAATATGTTTTTTTAATATTTTTTGAGTATGGATTAAACCATTAATATATAATCAATATTATATTTAATATCAATAATTAAATAATAATAATAATTTTGATAATAAATGTTAATATATTTTCAATTTGTACTTTTTTCAATTTGAAAGTTTTAAATATTTTTTATATATCATTAAAATAAATATATAATTGCTTTGGTCTGATTTCTTTCTAGTAATGTAGCCTATGAAGACAGTGGTAATGATTTCTAGAACATCGTTTTCTGGAGTAAGCATGGGTATTAATGAATAAAACATTTTATTAATATTAATATTAATATATTACATTTGAATAATAATTATATGTATTATATACATTTATATTTTAATTATTTAAAAATATTTTATATATATTGTAAAAATATTAAAACGTGAGTATACATGTTTTAATATATATTCCGTTTTAAAAATATTTATTTATATTTTTCTTCAAAATGCTGTCGAACTTTTTAATAATGCATTCATTTTTAAGCAGGAATTACCTACAAAGGAAATTTATGGAGACATTAGAGAATATTAATAAATTATAATTACTTTTGTTTTTAATGGGTAAAATATTAATTTATAGAGATATATTATTTATATTAAAATACAGAGATATATTATTTTTAGCAAAAATAAAAAGTCTGTTTCATCAAAAAATGTCAGTGGCTGTTTCATCAATTGACAAAAAAAGTATTTTACATAAGTAGTTAGTCAAAAAGTAATTACTTATTAATTATAATTAAAAATTAATTATCTGCTTCATTGTTTTCATTTAGAATAAATTTGGACAACTTCCTATTGTGTGGAATTTCTTTTACTCATTCTACGTTCTTTCATTCAAATTCAAGTTCCAATAATAACCTGTGGTATGTGGCCAGTGCAATTCAAATTCCAACACTTTAATTTGAAGGGAGCTGCTGCTTCTTAAATTTAGAATTTTGCTCAATCTACTGCTAAAAATAAAGATGGAGAAGCTGGAAAAAATGATAAAATTAGGTGATGCAAACAACTTTGATTTAGAGACAATCCTCCCAAACTTTCCAAACTAAAACTGGCACAAAAAACTGTATCAACTTTCATCTCTGTGATATTATAATGGATAATGTCAGAAAGAAAAAAATTTAAACAACCAGGTCTGTTTAATGGAGTTCTTCTCATTGAAGGTCACGTTCTCTGAAGTAGGTGTGGAGAGCTGCACCAGTCACAGCACTTTCCATCTAGAAATGAGTGACAGATCTCTACATCTGATTGCATGCTGCACCTGGGAAAGAGCACTTCAAATTACCACCTGCACTTCTGTCACCCAGCGAAACAATTGAAAGCGAGAACCCCGTCCACCCACTGTTTGGCTGTTTTAGCTGCATAACAAAAGCACAGACCATTGATCTGAGTTTTAATGCATGGTTTCATAGACAGCGAGTGAGTAAACTCAGCCACCGCTGCCCTGCCATGTCCCAAGACCACAGCTGGAATGCAATTTACATCTGTACTTACAGCCTGAATCTGAAACTCTACAAGTGTGCCCCCCAGTTAAACTCGTGTTGACCATAATTAGGCCCTCCGTGTGTTGTCATGGTGATGGTCAGCTGTGATTAGCAGGTACAGATTTAATTACAGGAAGGCTGGATTTGTCTCATGTCATGTTTCTCTGAGCCAGAGGGCAGGGGTTTTACCTAATGAGCCAATGAGTTAAGGACACATGGAGCCTCTGGGCAGACAGCGCTCGGACCGCTGTGACCTGTGACAAATGCCTCGGCTTGGAAATGGAGTTAAAAGTCACAGAAAAGATGAGAAAGTGGTAAAAAGACCAGTTCATTTGTATGTAAAGCCACCGTATATGCCAGGGGTGTAAACAGTGCAGCAGAATCAACCACTGATACATTTCTTCTGTTTCATGGCATTCAAAAGTCCTGCGGAAATTGTAGATTTATAAGCTACAAGCTATTCGTCATTTAAAGCAGTTAAACTGCTCTTTTAAGTATACACTGCAGGCCACTGACAATAGCAACTAAACACACTGAAGCTCTTTCAGGGAGAAATGTCTTTTTACATGATATACTCTACTATTATATTATTTATTCATATTTTTTATTTGTTTTTATTTTTATATTTTCAGTTTTCATTTTAATATGAATTAATTTTTGTAATTTATTTTTAATTAAAGTTTTTTTTGTAAAACTTAAAACTTAAAGCATTTATTATTTTATATTTCTAAATTAATGTGATTTTATTTTATTTTAATTTAGCTAATAACATTTATAAGGCTAAGTTCTTCACTGAATATGTATGTTCAGTATGTTCAAAAATTCTGCTTTATTTCAATTAAAGACGATTTTTGATAGTTTTAGTTTTAGTTAATAAAACACACTGAAGCTATTTCAGGTAGAAATATCTTTTTAGATGATATACTATTTTGTAATCATAACCGTGTTATTTTAGTTTTATTGATATACTATTATATTATTTATTAATATTTTAAACTTGTTTGTATTGTTTAATTTTTATACTTTTGGGTTTTAAGTTTAATTTCTTTTTTAATTAAGGCTTTAGTAAAACTTAAAGCATTTATATTATTTTTATATTTCTAAATTAATGTGATATTATTTTAGCTTTAGCAATTAAATATATAACATTTATAATTTAAATTTTTTCATTTCATTTCATTTAATATCTATATTCAAAAGTTCAGCTTTATTTCAATTACCAAAGATGATTTTTGGTAGCTTTAGTTTTAGTTATCAATAAAAATGATAAACCCAATATTAAACTTGAACAAAAAGATTTACACTAAATACAACTGTTAAAACTATAAAAACGATTTCTATATCTGACTTGAAACCATAAACAGCAGCTTTTATCTCCAAAAACTGGACTTCAAACAGATTTCATTGCTGGGACATGCAATGGATCCATAAATCAATTTTTGTTTATTTTATTAAAGTTTATTTAAACTGTCTGAGCAAATAAATTCACAAAAATTAGTAATGATAATAATAATGATAAACAATAAATATAAATATATGCAAATAATAAATATATATTAATATTAATAATTAATCTTGCCAAAAGTATCCTGTTACTAGACTGTTTTTAAAGCAGCTGAGATTGAAAAATAAATTAGTAGTGTAGCACTGCTTCAGATACAGCTTGTTTCAACCTTTATAGTGTTCCATTTAGAGAAATAAATGCTGTTTGTAATTCTGTTACATTATGAGAAATGATTTGCAGTCCGACTGGAACCAGTCCCAAGTTTGGATCTGGACAGGTGACCTCTGATATATGTATAGTTCAGGCCCACAGGAATCTACAGTACAGCAAAACATACTGTGCAGGTGGATCCCCAATGGCTTACAGCTGTCATTCTGTTTAAATAGCCCTCATAGATTCTGCATAGTTTGTATTAATAGTTAATGAATGTCACCTAACATATGAGGCTTTCAAATTCCTCACGGTTCTAAGCACCGCCTTTTAATGGATTAATGGCTGCTACAGTCACACGACTGAAACGGCACAGATAAAGCAGCCGTCAGTCTTCCTCCTCGCCTGAGCTTCGAAAAGCGTCTCTGAATTAGAAAATTTCAGCGAGGGGAGAGGAAATCGTTTGTGCCCTCAATTAAGTCCTAAATGAGTCTTAAGGAGCCATTTGCAAAATCTCTACGAAGCTTTTAACAGATGCTTTAAAGGAACGGATGTGCCTTTGCTGCCCTCAATTATGAATAGGTGACAAACATGAAGACTGAATGTGACTATGACTACATTAGCTTTGATGTCCTCTGTGAATGACCTATGATCTACTGTCACTGATCCTCACAAATGTCAGCTTACGTAAATCCCTGCCAGAGAGGGTTTATTTATATCCAGATCAATACTGTGTTATAGACGACCTCAAGTGGGAGTGGGACTTGTGAAGCAAATGTCTTTCAAATGTGACTTGTGTGTCTTGTTGACTGTGACCGGAGCCAGAACAGCAAACTGAAATCCCATTTAGACTTTGCTGACAAACTTACCTTTTTTAAACGGTATCAGAAGAAAAAAATATTATTGTGCTGTTGTGGAGTCGTGGTCAGAAGTGGTGAATGGAAGGTTGCTGCTTTGATCCCCATAAAAAGCAGTTATCCATGTGGCCTTGAGCAAGGCGGTTCCAGAGGGACTGTCCTGTCGTGGTGATATTCTGTGGCGAAATCTTGTGAAATACACAGAGGTCATGTGGTGCTAAATAAAGATTCTATTCTATTCTATTCTATTCTATTCTACAGGGGTGTGTGCCATTTAGAACTGAATCGAGAATGCCTTATAAATTCCAGTCCTTGAATTTGAATTGATGTAGCAAACAGTATGCAGAATTGCTATTCAAATTAGAATGTAACAAAGTATACGAAGAAGGTATAATATGTGCACAGCCAAAAACTTTAGACAGGTGCTCAATCACATGAAACACTTCACTGTCAATAAACAAAAATGGGCACACTGCCACTACTGCTCTCAAAAACAAGTTTATTAAAAACACAATGTTTCGATCCTAAGGTCTTCGTCAGGCAAACAACAAGTGATCAAAAGAGTACAGTTTTTATCAACATGGTCTATCATACCTGATGCAATTTGTCAAACTAATTACCTCAACATCCAATGAACAAAAGCGAGGGGGAGAAAAAAAACACCACAGCGTTTGATAAACTTTTTAATAAAGTTTTTAATAAACTTATTTTTGAGAGCAGTAGTGGCAGTGTGCCGAGTTTTGTTTATTGACAGTGAAATGTAAGAAAGTATAGAATTAAAATAAATTGAAATGCTTTCATTTTAACTTTGAATATTGGCTTGACATTCTTGTTTGAAAATCTTGAAAAAAAAGTAAGAAAAGTTTACAGGCATCACTAAATTAATGGATGGATGGATGGATAAGTAGACAGACAGACAGATAGACAGTCAGACAGATAGATAGATAGACAGACAGACAGATAAACAGACAGATAAACAGACAGACAGACAGACAGATAGACAGACAGACAGACAGACAGACAGACAGATAGATAGATAGATAGACAGTCAGACAGACAGACAGACAGACAGACAGATATAGACAGACAGACAGACAGACAGACAGATAGATAGACAGATAGATAGATAGATAGATAGATAGATAGATAGATAGATAGATAGATAGATAGATAGATAGATAGATGTTTGAATCGCCACCTGTATAAATATGTTTTTAGTTTCATTTCATCAGGTTTGATAAATTAATATTTGTGGACCAGGGTGTACAATTCAGTAAATTTATCTTCCTGTCATTCAAATTCAAATTCCATTTCAGCTTCCTGTGGGGTGTGAATAATTCAAATAAAATTCACTCTATATGAATTATAAAGAACCTGAATCTTCACTTCTCAATTCTATACAACCTTGCTGTTCTCTGCCTTTTATCAACTCCAGCTCCCAGAGGAGCAGTGTGGTGCTATCAGAAGTGTGTTATCGGCTTCCTGACACAAAGAGTCTTTTTATGTGGGGAATAACTGCAGTGTGCAGCTCCGCTACTCATGTTATAGACTGCTAAAGCTCCCTTGAACACACTATTACCACCTGCTGCCAAGTCTGTGTACTCAGCTCCACAGTCTGACCGCTGCATCTGCGTCTATCCATTCAAACATCTTCAAACAGGCCTGAATGTGAACGTCTTCTCGACTCAATTATTGGGTTGCAGCTGGTGCTGTTGGTGACGGCTGTTTAAATCAATGACCACTGAAGCGCTATCCACACTCTCCGCTCAGGCGCTTATTATTCACTCATTTAGATGCAGCACTGATTTTTCCTGTTGGCACAATCCAGCAAGCTTTCTGAATATCTTCATTCCTATTTGTGTGACAGAACATCTTGACAGTGATGTCTTATCTGCTGAGGCAGAGCTGCTGCATTTCAAACCCTAAACGCTAACGTTTATTTCATCTCGGACTCGACTATAATGCTCTTTCCTTGCAATTTCCTGCTTTTCTTCTCTTCATTATAGCAGCGTTCCACAAAGGCTTATAGGAAGAGGCAAACGGTAGCAAAAGACTAAAAAACATGATACAAGCAATAATAGAGAAAAGGAAAAGGGATTTTGGCATCAGCAGGACATTTCTGTGTGCGTGTGTGTTAATGGAGTGAGTGGGCGGACAAATGAGTTTTCAGTCACTCTTTAAGTGGCAAGTTAGAAGCATTATAACATTAGACAAAGAAAGGTGAAGGAAGGCATTATTAAAATTGGATTATTAATTTGTGATGATTGCCTGACTGTACATTAAGGTGATAGTTCAAACAAAAATGAAAACTCTGTCATCATTTACTCTCCTGTCGTTCCAAACCTGTATGACTTTCTTCCCTCTTTGGAACATAAGGAACATTTGGACAATACTCTATATAATACAGAAACATTTTCTTAAAATGTGTGTGTGTTCTACAGAAGATAAAAAGTCATATAGGTTTGAAATGACAAGAGGTTGGGTAAATTATTAATTAAAATTTATTTTTTTTGAGAACTATCATTTTAATTACACTGAACATAATTATAAACGCAACACTTTTGTTTTTGCCCCCATTTTTCATGAGCTGAACTCAAAGATATAAGTCTTTTTCTATGTACATAAAAGGCCTATTTCTCTCAAATATTGTTCACATATCTGTCTAAATCTGTGTTAGTGAGCACTTCTCCTTTGCCGAGATAATCCATCCTCCTGATTGGACAGCATGATTATTGCACAGGTGTGCCTTAGGCTGGCCACAATAAAAGGCCACTCTAAAATGTGCAGGTTTACGGTATTGGTGGGTCCGGGGGGGGTTCGAAAACCAGTCAGTATCTGGTGTGACCACCATTTGCCTCACACAGTGCAACACATCTCCTTCGCATAGAGTTGATCAGGTTGTTGATTGTGGCCTGTGGAATGTTGGTCCACTCCTCTTCAATGGCTGTGCGAAGTTGCTGGATATTGGCAGGAACTGCAACACGCTGTCGTATATGCCGATCCAGAGCATCTCAATGGGTGACATATCCGGTGAGTATGCTGGCCATGCAGCTTCCAGGAATTGTGTACAGATCCTTGCAACATGGGGCTGTGCATTATCATGCTGCAACATGAGGTGATGGTCGTGGATGAATGTCACAACAATGGGCCTCAGGATCTCGTCACGGTATCTCTGTGCATTCAAAAAGCCATCAATAAAATGCACCTGCACGACGAGCATGCAGATGAGCTTCCCTAAGACGGTTTCTGACAGTTTGTGCAGAATTTTTTTGGTTATGCAAACCGATTGTTGCAGCAGCTGTCCGGGTGGCTGGTCTCAGACGATCTTGGAGGTGAAGATGCTGGATGTGGAGGTCCTGGGCTGGTGTGGTTACACGTGGTCTGCGGTTGTGAGGCCGGTTGGATGTACTGCCAAATTCTCTGAAACGCCTTTGGAGACGGCTTATGGTAGAGAAATGAACATTCAATTCACGGGCAACAGCTCTGGTGGACATTCCTGCAGTCAGCATGCCAATTGCACGCTCCCTCAAAACTTGCGACATCTGTGGCATTGTGCTGTGTGATAAAACTGCACATTTTAGAGTGGCCTTTTATTGTGGCCAGCCTAAGGCACACCTGTGCAATAATCATGCTGTCTAATCAGCATCTTGATATGCCACACCTGTGAGGTGGATGGATTATCTCGGCAAAGGAGAAGTGCTCACTAATACAGATTTAGACAGATTTGTGAACAATATTTGAGAGAAATAGGCCTTTTGTGTACATAGAAAAAGTCTTAGATCTTTGAGTTCAGCTCATGAAAAATGGGGGCAAAAACAAAAGTGTTGCGTTTATAATTTTGTTCAGTGTATATATACAAGCAAATAATCTCATAAAAATCAGATCAAAATTATTATTTGTTGAGGCTAGCAACTCTTCACCTGCAAAGTATTTTAGGCCTGGCAGTAGAAAAGATATTCAGTATATTTTAGGCTGAAGGCCCATCATATTCTCAACAGCTGTTAACTTTTTGGCTATATGAAAGTTCACCATTTCAAGCTTTAGGCTTTTTGGGTAAAACACATTATTCCTGTGCAATTTTAAGGTAAAACTCACATCTACATAGCCAGTTAATTCCCAAGAGGCTTTTGTGATAAATCAACGAGGCCAAAGGATAAACTCTTTAAACAGACCTGTTCTGTAAGTCTGTGATTGATCTGTTCTTGTATTGTTGTGGCCTTTGACCTTTTATTTTAATATGGAACACAAATAAGTGGGTTGTAATCAGTGTTGCCAAGTCTGTGGTTTTCCCGCAGAATTGGGCTACTTTAAAGAGCAGGTCATATGGGTTTTCGAAAAATATCTCTTTTGCAGTTTGTAAGGTAGCTATCCTTCAATGTAAACAGTCTGCAAAGTTGTTAATCAAAAAAGTGCAATAAAGATATTGTCTCTCAAAAGAAAGAGTTGACTCAGAATCGCCTTAACGAGTCGTTATATTTTCGAATCTTCTGCCTGTTACCGATCTACGTCACTGGGTAACACATTAGCATAATCCCGCCTGCCCACGAAATACGAACACTCTCTGTGTCGAGAAGATGCTGTGTTCCACGATACAGCAATACAATTCGAACCTTTTGTTGTGCTCGTCATTTTACAGAGGACTGCTTCTCTAATCTCGCCTTTTATCTTCGTTGGCTTCTAATCTTCTTTATTTGGACCAACAAGCTCTCCGAAGCACAACCTGTAAGTACGATTGATACGTTATGTGTACATTTTCAATTGACTGCTCAAAAGTTTTTTTTGTGCTAATATGTGATGTACAATGGTGTGAAAAGTGTTGGCCCCCTTCCTGATTTCTTATTTTTTTGCATGTTTGTCACACTTTAATGTTTCAGATCATCAAACAAATTTAAATATTACACAAAGATAATGCAAGTAAATACAGCGCATGTGATGCAGCTGTTCTGCGTTATAATTAAAGGTTAAGACACGGAACGTCTTTTGTCTGTTGTTCTTCAAACATTACAGTAGACATATTTAGGTTTTCAAACTGTATTGTTTCATCAGTTAGTCACGTTAGCACTCGGCTAACGTATCCACCATTATTGTTTTGTTAATTGTTTACAGTTTAGCAGCTAAACTTTAGCAGTGGGCACGATTCGCTTGCATAAGTGTTAAACAAAATGTTTTTATGTCATTATTTTAAGAACTGATTGGAGCACTATATTATTGTTTTATGTAAAGGTGCATGCTAGGGTTGCCAGGTTGTCACAACAAAACCTGCTCAATTGCTACTCAAAACTAGCCCAATTGTGTTTCGAGGGTGGTCCCCCTTTAAAAATCGCGTTCTGGGGTGTAAAATACATGCTTTCAGTCAGGGTTCCCCTGGTAAATTCGCATTCCATTGCCTAATAATGACGTTATTTGGGTCGCTACAACCCGCCACATCAAAAACAACTGCAGACTTCAAGAGGGTCTAGTTGCAGCCTTGCACTTGCACTCTCAGACGTGCACTCTCAGACTTGTACTCTCAGACACTTGTGCTTCCACTAGTGACGTCACTTGCAGTCTTTTATTTTTTTTATTTTGTTCTATTTATTGATTACTTTTTGTTTGAATCTCTCAACATTTTACAACAGTAGCCAGGTGGTGAAGACAAGAAAAAAGAAACTAAATTACGAAGTGACTTGCAATCGCCACTTGCACTCTCCGTTACACTCTTAAAAATAAAGGTGCTTCAAACGGTTCTTCAAGCGATGCCATAGAAGAACCATTTTTGGTTCCACAAAGAACCATTCAGTCAAAGGTTCTTTAAAGAACCATCTCTTTCTTACCTTTTTATAATTTGAAGAACCTTCTTTCGCCACAAAAAACCTTTTGTGAAACAGAAAGGTTCTTCAGATGTTAAAGGTGCTTTATGGAACCATTTAGACAAAAAGGTTCTTCTATGGCATCGTGAAGCACCTTTATTTTTAAGAGTGTACCTGCGACGTCACTTGCAATCGACACAAGTCGTGCGTGTTGCCAATGGAGACAAGAAGTTGTGGTGGTGATTTAATGATTAAAACTAATTTAGTACTATAACATACAGGGTCCTGCAAGAAAAAGACAAGACCCGCAAATCCGTGGCCACAGAACAGCAGAATATGAACACATGCGCAAAGTCTCTCGTTAAGCGTTTTCCTCCTGTAGAAAAACATAAACAGGGCTGTGAAAGTGACATTGTAATTTAGTTTCTTTTTTCTTGTCTTCACCACCTGACTACTGTTGTAAAATGTTGAGCGATTCAAACAAAAAGTAATAAAAAATAGAACAAAATAAAAAATAAAGCCTGCAAGTGACGTTGCTAGCGGAAGCGCAAGTGTCTGAGAATGCAACACAGATGGTAGCGCTCGCTAACTTGCTCAAGCGCTCCTCTTTGTACCAATCACAACAGGCTTGGCCAGCTGACCAATCAGAGCAGAGTAGGCTTATGGAAGGGAGGGGTTTACAGACATTTTGCTCAGAACTGAATCGAACGAACCATTTCGAAATCATGGACCAATGACTCTATGTATAAATGTATATTCTGGGAAAATTACAGTGTTTTCTGACCTTAGATATATTTAAACCTGTTGTAGGGGACTCCAACACAATATTAGGACACTTTAAAAAAACATATGTCCTGCTCTTTAACACTGTTGCCATGGGTTGTTTTTTATGTCCGTGGGTTGAAATAACCCCAATAATGTGATATTTATCTAATGGAATGAGAACTTTACCAGGGGAACCACACCAAAAAACTAGTATTTTATCGTCTGGAACACCCCTCGAGATGCGATTGGGAAGGTTACTTTGGAAATGTTACAGATTACAAGTTACCCTAAAATGTAATAAGTAGTGTAACTATTTCAATTATCACTCATTCTATTTCAATAGATAGAGTGTAACTATTTCAATTACTTACCTAAGATCAGAGGGCAAATTTCTCCTCCAGACCCTTAGAACCCGCTTAAAAACCAGAGGATCTAAAGCCTTTGAAGTGGCTGGTCCCAGCCTCTGGAACAACTTACCAGTTCACATCAGAATGGCTTCCACTTTACCTGAGTTTAAGTCATATCTTAAAGCACATCTTTTCTCTCTGACTTTTAACATGTAGGCCTAGTAATATGTGCCTTTGAATTGTTTTAATACGCTTTTGTTGTTGTATGGGTTTTGAAGTGTTTTTATTTGTTTACTGATTTTCTCCTCGTTATATATTATTGTTTGTTGTGCAGCAATTTGGTCGGCCTTGTTTCATGCTTAAATGTGCTCTAGAAATAAAACTGAACTTGAACTTTGTTAAAGTAATGTAACTGATTACATTTGATTACTTTTTGATTACTTTTAATTTTTAATTGCTAATCATTTCAAACATTACAGCCTTACAGTAGCACTCAACACTGATTACTGTGAGACTTTCAAAATCCTCCATCACTTGAATTAAGATTATAAAAAAAATATTTTAAAGCACAGCCACCACAACATCAGACTTTTTCACCGCAACAGCACCACTTTTTACTTTGAGATCATTCCGAGGTTAAATACAGATTTAAAAGCATAATAAGTATCATAGTTTAATAGCTATGATACTGTTTTTGAAATCAAATCTTTGCATAGCTATGACCCGGAAACACTGGCATCTCACAATGCCTTGGGGGGGAAAAATAGTTAATTTAAAAAATAAAGCATATACACAAGCCCAAATAGGAAATAAAACAGTTATCAAATAAGCATGTGTCCTAAACTCTTGAAACATTGGCCTCTCATATATTAGAGCAGTCAATGCAATTTATGAAAGAAATCAATCAAATCTGTATGTGTGTGAAGATATTCAGATGTAACCTCCTTTGTAATCGTTAACATTTTCATAAGTAACTGTAATTTAATTACACATTTTTTCCTCAGTATCTGTTAATAGATTACAGTTACATTTATTTTGTAATTAAATTACATAATTCTGTTACATGTAACTAGTTACTCCCCAACACTGGTTTTGGGCTAGTTCTAAGTAGAAATTGGGCAGGATTTGTTGTGAAAACCTGGCAACCCTGGTTGTAATAGTTTGCCACAGTGACAGTACTGATACATACATTTTAAAATACAAAGAACATACTTTTGAATGTGTGGCGCTTTCATCTGCACATGCTATATCAGCTCCATATCAAACCTGGATACATTTGTGAGAATGAATAATGAACTTTTTTCAGGGCTGTGAAACAATAAATGTAATTTTTTTTAAAGCGTTAATCAACCATTTAAAACTCTGTACTATTTATTTACTTCAGGCATGCTTGAGGTCAGTTTTCTGTGAGATAGAGCGCTATCCTCTGATGATATACATTAAGAGTACTTAGATTTTCAGCTCTGAGACTCATCTTTGGATGCTTGTTGCTATGGCTACCGTTTTCCATGAGGCATGTCTTTCTGCTTCTCCATTGACCCACCAAATTTCTTAATTTTGCCAAGACTCACAGCTTAGCATTTTGTTGGCCCTTATGACCTATGACAAGTAATTTTAGCAAGTCAATAAATTGACTTTTAAACCCTGTTCCAATCACATAAGCATTTTCTCCCATAAATGCTAGCCTACAATGTTTTTGAGATGCGCAGATAAAAATGTAATATTCCACTGGGAAAAGAGTGAATTAGCTCCAGTAAGTCAAATATTTATGCGGTTTAACCTTAGAGAGGAGTGGTTGTTTGCAAAAAACGGTTCATGCTTGTCATGGTTTAATTAAGGGTTTAAGGATTTGTCATATTTAATAAATCAGTGATGTTTGTCCTGATTACTTGTATTATGTAATCCCATAAATATGTATATGAGTATGTGCATGTGTGTGACTCAGTGAAGAGGAGTTTTTGCTTAATATGTCCTACTGGTCTTCATTTCCTGTCAGCTTACTGTCTGGACAGCCATGCCTGTCTTTGGAAAGTTATATCGAATTCAAAGCGACATCTCAACAGAAACCAACTTTTCTCTTTCCAGCTTAGAGTTGGAGAGGAGTAATAAAAAGGTTGCGGTTGGAGCTCCGTCATCCATCCCAGCACTTCAAGAACACAGTGAGGTTTTGCAAAGGCAAACAAACAAATTAATTAAATGAAATCGCAGAAAATAACAATTTTAGCATGGGGGAAAAGTCATCTAACTTTATGGGAGAGAAAATAACTTACCCGATTAAAAGAAAAAACACAAATACATTGAAATTATGCCTTCCTAGTCAAAAAAAGGAGAAAATGAAGTTGCTAAAAAAGAAAATTTCACCCAGACTCCAAATTGCACTCCTACGGCCACCTTTTACCTCTGTATACAACAATCTCAATAAAGGTTTTAGAGAAAAACAAATGAGAATTATTATGGAGTCTACCCAACTTATGGCACCATGCCATTACAAACAAAAGGGTAAACACTTACAACAATAACTACAACACCAGATTCAATCAGGAGGAGGTTTAGTTGCAATGCAGGTTTTGCGTCAGCTGGGTGTTTCTCCCATTGACCAATCATACCAGGGGTGTCGTCACTGATGTTCAACGGTGTTATTTAACAGAACCTGCCAGACGAAAGTGAAATAAGAACCGGAAAAGAGAAACATGTAGATGCCATGACAATTGCAAATATTAAAGGGGTCATATGATGTGATTTCAAGCTTTTATTGTTGTTTGTCATTTCTCTGATCACAAATGCAGACATGGTTTAATGTTTATGCTTTAACACGTAAAAAGACAGTATAAGTCATTATAATCCGTAATTATGTCCCCACTGGATGCAACAAATGCCTCGTTTATAATGGGTTTTAATGTTTTTGTCTCATCGCTCCGGGACAGGCATCACAGTATGGTAAGGGGAAGGGTTGCCAGGTTTTCACAAGAAAACCCGCCCAATCGCTACTCAAAACTAGCCCAACCGCGTTTCGAGGGGGTAAACATCGCGTTCCGGGGGGGGTAAAATACACGTTTTTTTGGTGGGGTTCCCCTGCTAAAATTCGCATTCGAGGGGATAAATGTCATGTTATTGGAGTCGCTTCAACCCGCGTGAAACACAACCCACTGCAGCAGTGTTAAAGTAGCCCAGTTCCGCGGACACTGGTAAGGGGCGTAACATTTCCGTCACACGCTTGAGGTATTCGGCCAATCACAACGCACTGGATAGCTGGCCAATCAGAGCACACCTCACTTTTCAGACCGATGAGCTTTGTAAAAATCGACGTGTTTCAGAAAGG
>NW_015505523.1:2740849-2787152 GCF_001515645.1 Sinocyclocheilus grahami | reverse complement strand
GTAATTATGTCCCCACTGGATGCAACAAATGCCTCGTTTATAATGGGTTTTAATGTTTTTGTCTCATCGCTCCGGGACAGGCATCACAGTATGGTAAGGGGAAGGGTTGCCAGGTTTTCACAAGAAAACCCGCCCAATCGCTACTCAAAACTAGCCCAACCGCGTTTCGAGGGGGTAAACATCGCGTTCCGGGGGGGGTAAAATACACGTTTTTTTGGTGGGGTTCCCCTGCTAAAATTCGCATTCGAGGGGATAAATGTCATGTTATTGGAGTCGCTTCAACCCGCGTGAAACACAACCCACTGCAGCAGTGTTAAAGTAGCCCAGTTCCGCGGACACTGGTAAGGGGCGTAACATTTCCGTCACACGCTTGAGGTATTCGGCCAATCACAACGCACTGGATAGCTGGCCAATCAGAGCACACCTCACTTTTCAGACCGATGAGCTTTGTAAAAATCGACGTGTTTCAGAAAGGCGGGGCATAGAGGAGAAACAATAATGTACAGTATGTGGAAAATAATGTGTTTTTTGAACCTTAAACCTCATAAACACATTTCATTACACCAAATACAGAAAATAATGTTCTTTTTAGCAACATCATATGACCCCTTTAAAGATATATAAAGGTATTTGCACAATTTATTTGTGCAAACAAATAAATAAATAAAACACACATTTCACGCTACAACATTTTAATAACCTATATATGCACAACAGAATTAAAGGAATTGTTAACCCAAAAATGAAAATTAGCTAAAAATTGACTCATACTTAGGCCAAGTAAATTCCAAGTATTGGACACCATTGTTGCAGACAACAATAATGTGTTGTATTTATAGTCCTATGAGAGGATTTCAGAGGAGATTCAGAAATGAATTGTAGAGTCAGTGTCAAAAAGTGTGAGAGTGGTCAGAAAGTTTCACCAACAACAACTGAACTATCAATATTTCTAAGAGAACAAAGTGTCACAGTAGCTTCCAGGAAGTCCCAAACAAACACAGGATAATGTGAGTGTGTCTGCAGACTCTCCTGCTGAGGCTGACTGCAAAAATGCCTGAGTCATCACTAAAGACTTCAGCAGAACTGATGTTCAAGGTAGGACAACTCGGAAGAGCTCAGTGCTTCCAGAGAGAGGCAGTGTGAGCTCCTGTCAAAGACTGGTCAGAACACACTGACAGAACTACTGCGTGCCTCCCTCCTGCTGGCTACAAAGGAGGCTTCTTCAGTTACTGTCATTGAAGTTAAATAGGTTAGTGTTTTCATAATTAAATTAACATTTTTAAGGTCATAAAAGACCTAGAGCCCATGCATTATTAGCACATTTTACACAATATAATATAATATTCTTGTTTTGGATATATTTTTTAATGTTTTTGAACTAAACCTCTTATCTCAACAAAGGCTGCATTTATTTAAAGGGGTCATAAGATGCTGCTAAAAAGAACAGTATTTTGTGTATTTGGTGTAATGAAATGTGTTTATGCGGTTTAAGGTTCAAAAAACACATTATTTTCCACATACTGTACATTATTGTTTCTCCTCTATGCCCCGCCTTTCTGAAACGCGTCGATTTTTACAAAGCTCATCGGTCTGAAAAAGTGAGGTGTGCTGTGATTGGCCAGCTATCCAATGAGTTGTGATTGGCCAAATACCTCAAGCGTGAGACGGAAATGTTACGCCCCTCACCATATTGTGATGTCAGGCCGGAGCGATGATTCAAAAACATGAAAACCCATTAAAAACCAGGCATTCGTTGCATCCAGTGGGGACATAATTATGGATTATAATTATAGAAAACTTACTTACAGTCCGTGAGTCATAACAGCCGCCATTGTAGTCTACTCAGGAAACAGTCCTCCATAAAATGTGCTGCACACATCTGAATATGTGGGTTGAAGTGTTCTGGAACAGTGTTGTAAATACAACTTAACCACTGATTTCTAGTCGTGTCCATTTTTGGAAGGCCAAACAAAGTAGTTTCGCTTTCACAACAAAACAGCGTCACACACGGCAGCCAACAGTGAGCAGAGACCAGGGGCTAGCGTGAGGAATGGCCGGAGGGTTAGAGTGAGCAGAGGCGGGTGGGCTTGAGAACGGTGTGGCTGGCAATTTCGACGAGGGAGTGTCCGGAAGGACATGTGACGACTCCGGGCTGGACTCTGCTTCGTCCACGGTGAAAGAAGATCCGGCGATCCACTGCACAAAGTTGTAGTATTTCCTCAGCAACCAGCACGGATCAGCTCCAGGCATGACGAAGCAGATATCGGCCTCTTTTGGAAGACCAAACAAAGTAGTTTCGCTTTCACAACGAAGCACACAGCGTCTTTACGTCATGGCGGCGGCGGAAACAACAAAACTACAGTGAGAATAAAAGTTACACCTTCTTTCTTTGCCTTTCTTCTTTCATTTGGGCGGCGTTATGCAAATCTTCCCACATAGCGACGTAGATATGTGGGGGCATGTTAGAACGAGCCATTTTAGGTAGGCCTGGCTGACTCTTAAATTTTATAAAGAATATCTCTTTGGATTTGAGACTTTAGTCTTTGCAACTTTACAGATCTTCTTTATGCACCAAGAGCTTGTAACACTCCAAACATGACGTGACGTGACATGTGGCCAAGTATGGTAACCCATACTAGGAATTAGTGCTCTGCATTTAACCCATCCTTAGTGCACACACACAGCAGTGAACACACACACACCGTGAACACACACCCGGAGCAGTGGGCAGACATTTATGCTGCGGGGCGCCCGGGGAGCAGTTGGGGGTTCGGTGCCTTGCTCAAGGGCACCTCAGTCGTGGTATTGAAGGTGGAAGAGAGCGCTGTACATTCACTCCCCCCACCTACAATCTCTGCCGGTACGAGACTCGAACCCACAACCTTTGGGTTACGAGTCCAACTCTCTAACCATTAGGCCACGACTTCCCAAAAGAGGGAAAGGGGTCATCATATGACCCCTTTAATAAAACAATACAGTAAAAACAGCAATATTGTGAAATATTATTACAATCTAAAATAATTGTTTTCTACTTGAGTAGCTATATTTTTAAATGTAATTTATTCCTTTGATGACAGCTTAAATTTCAGCAGCCATTACTTTGGCATGATACTTCAGAAATAATTCTAATATGCTGATTTATTGCTCAACAAACATTTCTTATTATCATTTATCTATTTACTTTTACTTGCCTTCAGAGGAATATTACATTTTAAAATACATTCAAAAACATAACAGTTACACTCTTAAAAATAAAGGTGCTTCATGATGCCATAGAAGAACCTTTTTGTCTAAACGGTTCCATAAAGAACCTTTAACATTAAAATAAAAATAACACTTTGCACACCTGTCACAATCCCTTGTCTTTCATCCATCATGGGGTCTGTTGCATTATCTTTCTTGTGAATTTAGAAATAAAAGAACAAACAGAAACAAAAATGCAGATTGTTCAGATTTTAAGGGTTTAATATAAGATTCAGATAAGATTCAGATAAGATTGTTGGATATCTGTTTCTTAAGTGTGTTTGTGACTGTTGACTGATGCAAAACTAAAAAGCTAAATTTTTTGCCTCTTTTGAGCTGTTTTTCTGATTTTGAAGTATGCCAGAATTAGTACAGAATAGAGATCAAGTTATGCAATCCTTCTGTGTTTGTACATTTATCCTCTGTGTTTTTCTTGAAAAACAGTCAAAGCTTGACAAATTACTGTCAAGAAGGATATATTTATCATGAACATTCATAATGTCCATATTACATACAGTGTTTACCATTTGAATTGAACCTACAGTTTGTAACTTCACAGCATATGATAATTCGGTGTTCAAAGTGTGTTTTGCGTCAAGGCTTCAGGATGTTTGTTAATTGGGTTATTGGGAACCAGTTTGGGCTGCTAACTTCATCCACCTGTCTGTTTGACTCCTTGTGGCACATATGGTGTTGGCTAAAATGTCAAATAATTCAGATGTCAATTTGCCACACTCTCTCTTCTGCTCTCTTTTAAGGTTAGAGTCGAGATGATTTTATAGACAATGCAAAATATAGAGATGCACGAGATGTTGGCACTATATAGGTTACTGGCCAATATTAGAGATTTTTATTGGATAATGAAGGAATATTTGCTAAGAAATTTGTGACTCAGAATAGGAAGCTCCGTCTGTCCCTTCCTCCGTTTCTCCGCCACGTGAACAGATAAGCACATAGGCTGAAAAGAAACCGTTTTAGTGTTGTCATCATGTCATGTGGCATTTAAATGTTGTTTATAGTAAACTACCGTGAGTTATTACTATAAATAAAACATATAAATAACGGTTCATAAGTGCTGTAAATACTAGGGATACACAATAGTGCTACAATTTGTTCTAATATTAGACGTTAGATATTAGCTAGGTTCTGCATTTTCCAGATTTGGGATTCCTATTTCTAAATTTTGATTATATTTGCCATAATCTAATGCTCACTTAAAATCAGTGTTATTTTAATATTATTTATATACAATTATAGTATTTACAGGTGCATCTCAATAAATTAGAATGTCGTGGAAAAGTTCATTTATTTCAGTAATTCAACTCAAATTGTGAAACTCGTGTATTAAATAATTTCAATGCACACAGATTGAAGTAGTTTAAGAAATTGACCCTCAGGTCATCCAAGATGTAGATGAGTTTGTTTCTTCATCGGTTAGAACATGCAGCTTTTCATTTCACAAGATGTTAATTGATGGACTGGAGTCATGTGGATTATTGTGAGGTTTTATCAGCTGTTTGAACTCTCATTCTGACGGCACCCATTCACTGCAGAGTATGCATTGGTGAGCAAATGATGTAATAGTAAATTTCTAATGAAGAAACAAAATCATCTACATCTTGGATGGCCTGGGGGTGAGTAAATTTCCAGCAAATTTTCATTCCTTTAATTGTCTGCTCATTTCCACTATTTGTACATTTAGATTACCTTTGTCATCATAAAATTCCTCACTTAAAGGGATAGTAATGAAAATTTGATGTTTATCTGCTTACCCCCAGGGCATCCAAGATGTAGGTGACTTTGTTTCTTCAGTAGAACACAAACGAAGATTTTTAACTCAAACCGTTGCAGTCTATCAGTCATATAATGGAAGTGAATGGGAATCAAGGCTTTGAGAGTTAAAAAAACATACACAAACAAAACCAAATTAAACCCTGCGGCTCGTGACGATACATTAATGTGTAAATACATGAAACGATCGGTCTGTGCAAGAAACTGAACAGTATTTATATAGTTTTTTTTAACCTCTGTTTCACTGCAATGTCCGAACTGTCCTGAGCACGTTCTCAACAGCCGGCGCGTAACGCGTCTTCTTCTTCTTCTTCTTTTTGCTTTTTACGGCGGATCGCAGACTAATAAGTGCATTACCACCACCTATCTCTCAAATGGACCATTGACACTCCTAATGGAGATTGTAGATAGCGTGTCAATGGTCCATAATTAATTCTGAGAAAATACTATATCATTTTAATATTGACTATTTACTGTTATCACCCATAACATGAAAATAATTATCAGCTTGAATTTTAACATCAGTGCATCTCTAAACATATAGCTGGGACATAAAACACCTTGATTCTTCAGTCACATGGATTTAGCAGCCTGTTTGCAGGTGGAGAAGTCCCAGTGGGCTTAAATGAGCATTAACTGTGAAAGCGAACAGCACCGTGGCATATAGTCTGCAAATGTAAGGCTAAATATGGATTAAAGGACTGGGCAGCACAGGAACCTATTACTCATTCCGTCGTGTCAGGAAATGTTGCTGAGCGACATCACGTCTCTTGACACAAAAAACACAGGGAGCCCCTCTCCATCTGTGAGCAGTGCTGTAACACTTCTAAAATAAAATGTGGGAAACCCATCAGAACGCCATATCGGGGGCTATTTGTCTTTTTTTCATCAAATATAGCGTTTGGATGGTTTTTGGCTGCCTTTGGACTTCATCTTTCCATCTCTTTTCCGTGATCTTTTTGGCTGTCGAGAGCATCGCTGTCCTCTTTTTAGTTCTCACTTCTCCATGGACAGATTTTCTGAGGGTTGGTGATGAAGATGTGTCATGCTGTCAGCAGATGTTCCATTTCCTGTTATGATTCCACTATTTCTGACTTTCTATCATTGGCTTGACGTGAGGGACAGAGAGCTGACTCGGCTCCAACCTCCAGGAACTTTCTGCCTGAGGACCCGCTAAACTTCTTAATCTGAAATTTCAGCCGGGTTTCAGGTAGCTTATGCTGCAAGAATGCTAATCGCATAAGATTAGCATGTGCCAGAAGCCCAAACTGCGAAACCGTTTCATGTGTTTCTAATACTTAGCCCACTCCGGGAGCTAATGGACTTTTATTTTCTTTAAATCGTTTTTACGTTTGTCAGATGGTTTTATCCAAAACAGCTTCCAGTGTATTTGACGTGTGCTGAATTCAGAACCGGGTACTAGCATAATCTTGTCTACTTCTGCCTTAGAACGCTATGTTAAAAATAGTAAGAGTAAAGTATGCTATGGTTTCGAATTTAGTGATATACTGTATAGCAGTTTGTGTGTTTTTTGGAACATGATACTATTTCATCTACAGGAATCTATGGTAAAATACAGTGATAACAGTTAGAGATCATCTCAGTCAGTTCTAGTCAGTTCTCTCTGTTTTTTGGGGGGTTTTTTTACAAAATGAAATGTGTTATTATAGTGATTTGAATTACTGAAATAAATGAACTTTTCCACGACATTCTAATTTATTGAGATGCACCTGTAATATTTAACTTATTTCTTTCAGTTACTTATTATTTCAGTATTAAATAAGGCAACATTTCTTGCATTTTTCTAATTGAATTGAATTGAATTGAATTTTATTTTATTTTATTTTTCCAAAATAGTTTTACGACTGGATAGTTAACAATAACAACACTGATTAAAATCTTTAAAAACACTAATCATTTCATAACTTTTGAATGTAATCTTTTCAAATCAAATCAAAATCAAATATTAAAATGAATATCAATTTTTCATACTGTATGTTGTGACACCTAAATTCAGTTGTAACATTTAATGATTGTTTTTATCTTTTAATATTTTACTTTTATTTTATTTAGACAAAGTAAAGCATTTTTTAATATCATCCATTAATTAGTTATTGGCCATAACATGAAAATAATTATGGGCTTATATGTATCAGCCAGAATTGTAATACCTATGTATAGTAAAGGCTAATTCCTTAGTAAAGGCTAACCATTGATCATTTGAGTAAGATGGCATTTAACTCCTTAATGTTCTTTCTAAATGTTTAAATAAACACATTAGCATTTAGTCTTCATGAACTGATGTGAATGGTTTATCCACAAGTTCTCATTTTAAAATATAATGCTTGACTTCTGATGAAAGTTTGCCTGCTGTTTGGCACCGCACTAAAGGGATATATTAGTTTAAATAAAGCAGAACATGATAATGACCTTCACACTATTCTTGCTTCCCTTTACCTTTGAATATTTTGTAATGGGAGCTTCCTTTGTAGTTGTACTTGCTGTTTAAACACGACTCTGATGTTGGTCACACTAGGGAATGTAAATGGCAACATTTGCAAGTCAGATCTGTACATTTGAATTTTGCATGTTAATGAAGAGACATGGTGTTTGAAAGTCCTCAACGGTCATTTTGGAGGAGATTTTTGTGGACACACAGCCGTCATAAACAAAAAGACAATGACAGAGAATAAGTTGGCTGGAGAATTATGCATTATGCACCAAAAGTCCTTGACTGCGAATTGTTTTGCTAAAGAAGTGCATAAGAGTGCTTTAGTTGATTACACTCCTTGGTCTGTTAGCCTCAGTGATTGTAAGTTTTATCTTAAAAGCTGTGCTGAGTTGAAATGTCCCACACATCGTTCCACAGAGGTTATAATTTTACAAAAGAACAACTTGGGCTCAGCCAGGCTTTGAGGAATAAATACAGCATCAAGAGAAGACGGCAAGACTCATTCCTTCCATCTGGTATAGCATAAAGATCTAATTCTTATTGTTTGACTTTCTCAACACAGGTTTGATGCACTATATTCACATCAAAGGCACTGTTTTGCCATTCTATATGCATGGCAATTCATATTTTTTGTCAAATATAATTATTTTAAAAATCTTTTGTCCAGAGCGGTCTGAATTCTTCAGTTTGGAAGAGTCCATCATGCATGCTGGGAATGGCTGAGCTTTGAAGTTGTGTACCTTTGTACTCACTTAAAGTGAATAATACATTGGGTGAATAATGCATTTGCTTGTGATTGCACAATTACACAGTGCCACAACAATTGTAGACACAGCATTATATACTTACTGTATATCTGCAAAACATTTTTTGATGTTATATGTGATATGCGATGACCCATAAAATGAATCTAATTGTTATTAGATGTAAAAAATGATCTGTTATTTTTCTACTGCATGTTCTCATTAAACATTTGTATTTTTCCTAAAAATTCCAAACAATTATTTTTAATTACATGACTTGTTAAGATCAGAGATGCTCCTCATCTGTTCATCCTGTTTCCCCAAAAAGGGACTCCTGGCTTTCTCATGGGTCAACACTGATGAAGATTCGTAGACACAGCATTATATACTTACTGTATATCTGCAAAACATTTTTTGATGTTATATGTGATATGCGATGACCCATAAAATGAATCTAATTGTTATTAGATGTAAAAATGATCTGTTATTTTTCTACTGCATGTTCTCATTAAACATTTGTATTTTTCCTAAAAATTCCAAACAATTATTTTTAATTACATGACTTGTTAAGATCAGAGATGCTCCTCATCTGTTCATCCTGTTTCCCCAAAAAGGGACTCCTGGCTTTCTCATGGGTCAACACTGATGAAGATTAAAAGCTGCATGGAGGGAAATTCATAATGAAGGACGGTAAACAGCTCAGCTGGGTGATTATTTTTATAGAAACTCTCATTACATGTGGTCACAAGAAAACATTTGCACTATATTAGTGACTTGAGAGCTATATAAACAACTCATTAAGATTTACTGGACAAAAAGAGCTTATTCATAACTATGATGACTTTGTCCATCTCAAAGTGTCTAAACTCAACTCTCTCAACTCAACTCAAACTTTATTTATAAAGCACTTTCAACACCACGACTGGAACCAAAGTGCTGTACAGAGAAAGATAAGAGAAAAACATAATAATAATATAAAAACAAATGAAAAATAATAATAGTAAAAGAAAAGAAAAAAGAAAAATAAATAAATAATAATAGTAACAACAAATATCATACACAGCTAAAAAACATTGTCAAAAGCTAGAGAAAACAAATGAGTTTTAAGCGAACTCTGAAAAACACCCAAAGTTGGAGAAGTTCTAATAGACAGAGGAAGGGCATTCCAGAGCCTAGGAGCTGCCACAGAGAAAGCACGATCCCCTCTACATTTTAGACGAGATCGCGGAACCATTAGGAGTAGTTGATCATTTGAGCGCAGAGATCTGCTGGATTGACAGACGCTAATTAAATCAGTAACTTAGTCAGGTGATAGACCATGCACAGCCTTATAAACATACAGCATAAACATAAAGCCTGAAGTCTGTCCAAACAACTTTGAGTGCATGTGTGTATCCATGCATTCAAAGGTTTGGGGTCTGTATAGGATTTTCAATATTTTGAACCAGGCTACATTTGTTTTAAAAAATACAGTAAAAACTGTAACAGTTTGAAATATTATTACAATTTAAAATAGCTGTATTCTATTTTAATATATTTCAAAATGTAATTTATTCCTGTGATGAAATGCTGAATTTCCAGCAGATCTTCAGTGTCACATGATCCTTCAGAAATCATTGTAATATGCTGATTTGGTGGTCATAAAACTTCCATTATTATCTTCTCAAAACAGTGCTGCTTTCATATTTTTGCATTAGTTTGAAATAGAAAATGTTCATGAAAAAGTCTTCACTTTTGATCAATGTAATGCATGCTTTTTTAATTATTATTTTATATATCTTACTGGCCCCATACCCATATATCTGTCACGAATCCGGTCCATGAACTTCCGTCTGCTCGCCACCAGAGATCACCCTTCCACTACTATGGACTCTTGCACCACACCACTGTTGCACTTCACCCGGACTATTCCATTGCACTGATTACACACACACAGTTGATTGCACACAGCACTGATTGCACTCAGCTGTCATCAATCACACCTTCCCTATATAACACTCACTCTTATCCCCGTCAAGCTGCCGAGTATTGTTTAGCGCTTATCGTTTGATAGCTACTCTACGGAGCCTGTTTAGTTTACCCAGCCTTAGCTTAGTCTGCCTCGTCTGTTTTCTCGTATCCTGATCTTTGCCTTTGTACCTCAGATTCTCCCTCTCGTCTTGCCCTATTCAGATTCTGTTTGCCCCTGCCTGGACCTTTGCATTGTTCTTGGATTTACCCCTCTAGTCTCGCCCTGTTAATTCTGTTCGCCGATCGTAGACCCGCGCAAGCCCTAGGAATATTCTTGTGTCTTGCCCTCTATATACCCCTTGCCATTATCTGACCCTTGCCTGTCTCTAACCATGTCTATGAATAAAGCCTTGCATTTGGATCCGCACGTCTCATGTCTCGTCAGCCCCGTAACCGAATTCTCGGCCACACAAGGATCCAGCAGCTTCTCGGATGGACATTGGACGGGTATGGATACAGGAAGAATATTGTTAGCCCTTAGACAGGGCACACGATCGCTGGAGGGCTATATTCAAGAATATTTAGCCATCGCTCATTATTCAGATCTGCCAGACTGTGTTTTGATAGACTTTTTCTATGAGGGCATTAATCAACCGCTAAAGTCCAAACTCCTTCACGAGGGTCCACGTTCATCTTTAAGTAAGTGTATGGATTATGCTTTGTTGACGGTTGGTTCAGCGTTCACAGTGGGTATCGCGGAGTAACACGATGGAACACGATGGAACACGATGGAACACTCACTCGTCTAATGGCGGCCGCACTAGAGCACACTCCCAAAATGCCGGCGACAGCGGAGCCTGATTGCAAA
This sequence comes from Sinocyclocheilus grahami, assembly GCF_001515645.1. Lineage (NCBI taxonomy): Eukaryota > Metazoa > Chordata > Actinopteri > Cypriniformes > Cyprinidae > Sinocyclocheilus > Sinocyclocheilus grahami. The sequence goes on along the minus strand of NW_015505523.1, from coordinate 2,776,105 downwards.
ATGGCGGACACAACAGCGCCCCGTTATGTCACCGATGTCAATCCTGAGTCAAGTCAAGTCACAGTTGATCGTCATGAGGCAAGTCAAGTCACAGCTTATCTTCATGAACCAAGTCGACTCACAGTTGATCTTCATGAACCAAGTCGAGTCACGGTCGATCGTCACGAGTCGAGTCAAGTCACGGTCGATCGTCACGAGTCGAGTCAAGTCACGGTCGATCGTCACGAGTCGAGTCAAGTCACAGTGGACCCTCATGAGTTAAGTCAAGTCATATCTGCTCTTTCTGAGTCACATCAAGTCACAGTTGATCCTCATGAATCCGGTCACATCACAGCTGATCATCCAGAGTCCTGTCACTTCCTGTTTGTTGCACCCAGACCCTCAAGGACTGTTCATCAGTATCCCAGACTGGCATCCAGCGTGGAGGACCCACCATTGGTGGCTGCACGCGCAGCCGGTATCCCCAAACCCACTCACTCTAGCCCTCCTGTTCCTGAACCTATTCCCCCGTCTGTAGCGCTTCCCATAATGGGGATCGCTTTATGGAGTGTATGGGCTGCATACACCACCACTGAGACTCTTGAAATAGTGGCGCCTACTATGTTTCCAGAGGTGGCGGCTGATGCTGCAGAACCTCCCGAGGCGGCGGCATCCGCTGCAGAACCTCCAGAGGTGTCAGTGGTATCCACTTATGAACTCTCTACCCATCCTGTCACGGCTATGGAGGCCGTCTGTGAATTCTCGTCCTGCACTGTCATGGCTATGGAGGCCGTCTGTGAACCCTCTGCCCGTCCTGTCACGGCTATGGATGCCGTCTGTGAACTCTTTGCCTGTTCTGTTCCGGCCAAGGAGGTCGTCTGTGAACTCTCTGTCCGTCCTGTCACGGCTATGGAGACCGTTTACGAACTATTACCCTGTCTCAACCCAGCCAAAGAAGCGGTTTCTGAACTCTCTGCCTTATCTGTCACATCTGAAACTGTCTCTGTCACAACCCAAAACCCAGTCTTTGAACCCTTAAACCTGCCTGTCATGAGCCCAGAGAATAATAATACATTCCGTGTCTGTCCCTTTAACTCTGTCACTGCCCTTGAGAACAATAGTAAACACTAATTTTTCAGTTAAAGACAGTTCATCATTGAATTCAGTGATGTCAACATCCAGCTCAGTTTAAATAATATCTTTGCAATTATCTCGTCTTGCCCTATTCAGATTCTGTTTGCCCCTGCCTGGACCTTTGCATTGTTCTTGGATTTACCCCTCTAGTCTCGCCCTGTTAATTCTGTTCGCCGATCGTAGACCCACGCAAGCCCTAGGAATATACTTGTGTCTTGCCCTCTATATACCTGTTGCCATTATCTGAGCCTTACCTGTCTCTAACCATCTCTATGAATAAAGCCTTGCATTTGGATCCGCTCGTCTCATGTCTCGTCAGCCCCGCAACAATATCTAACTTTCAAACAGTAGTGTAGTATGTGTTTTCTTTTTTTTTTGCCAATTTGATGCTAATATGGCATATATTGAAGCTATTTTATATCTATATAAAATATTTATATACAGTGTGGGCTAAGACTCTTCAGGGAGTAATGTACAAACATGAAGGGTTTCCTATTTTGTGACAGTAACATGAACAGCTTTGAGCCAATAATCTGAACAGAAATGCTCTGAGCGTCAGAACATGGCACTTCCTAGTAGCTCTTTTATTTAGAAATAGCTGTTTCATTGGCATGCTTCTACCTGCAGATGGGAAAAGACAGAAGCAGAAACGAAACATGTCTAGGCCCAAATTGAAACCGCTATCCAAGTTCTGAATGGTGCTATTAGCGATAATGACATAATTATTGGTTCTAGTTGGTAAAACAATAATATGCTCATTTTTCAGAGAAAAAAGTAGTATAAGAAAGACTGTGCAAGTGCCCATTTATCAGGCCTATATTACATCAGGACAAACCCAAAAAGGGTTTATCCATCATAATAATACAAAATTATGACAAATCTGTTTCTTGCAGCATCTCATAATTTATCATTAGTTCCCAGCTTTTGCAAGCTTATGATCCAATCTATGAGCACAAGTACTACGGTTTTGCATTTGAATCCTAGTTCACCAGTTTAAGCTTGTGAAACCGAGTATGACCCAAAGCTCAGAAGCATCAACATTTGTTCTTTTCATGCATATAACGTATTTGCCAGTTTACTTGCGAACTCATGTGCATTGGAAGTCGTTTGGAGAACATCCTCTTTGGAATAGTTTGGTCTGTAGACGATTTCACACAGGCTTGATTGTGCTCCAGCAAATCTATAATCTTATTGCGATCATACTATGCTGTCTGTTTCTCTGTGTGACTTGGCTGAGAGAGAGAGACAGTGACGGGGAGAATCTGCTGACAGAAGGAAATGGGGGATCAAAGTAGGATTCCGTCCTAAAAAAATTCCAGCGGGAAATGTGCACACTTTTGATCTTAACAACAGACGCGTAATGCTAACACGACTGAGTGTTTGAGTGTGAAATGAGTCGTGATACAGTTGACTTGATGTGAACAGACACTTAAATGGGTCCATGAGGAGCATATGCTTAACTTTGGAGGAGCTTTGTACTTACATATGCCAAGCCTTAATTCATAATGATATAATCCTAGTAACATTTCATTTATTTTTGATGTTTTGACATCTATTATTAGTATAAGTGGGTGTTTCTTTAAATAGGCAGTTTTGGCCCTGTGGACTTTTAGAAAATTAACTCTTAAAACAAAATTTTCCACAATATGTCCACAAACAACATGCAACAATGAATATACTACTGTACATACATCACAGTAGAACTGTAATTTCTATTATATTTTTCCCTATTTATTTCTGAAATTAATGGAAATTCCCAGCACAGTCTCAAAAATCTTTGATGGAAATGCCATTTTTGGACTAATTTAATTGCTAGCATTTTATGTATCTTAACATATTAATGAATAATAATATTTTCACACTTCTTTTGCATAATTTGACAAATTTACTGTAAAATATTCTGCTCACATGTGATTTTTACCTTGATTTTTTTTTGTTTCTTTATGCGTTTCATATTTTATCTCAGCCATTGAAATTGTTTATTTATTTCACTCTTTGTCTATCAATATAAGCAGCACATAGTAAGCACATAAGAAATTTTCATTTACATTGGCGATAATAATAAAAAATGTTTCTTGAGCATCAAATCATCATATTAGTATGATTTCTGAAGGATCACTGAAGACTGTAATGCTGAAAATTCTGCTTTGCTATCACAGGAATAAAAAACATTTTACTGTTATATCATAATAATATTTCACAGTATTAACCAAATTAACAGAATTTTTTAACTTCATCATTAAACTCAACCTTATTTTCCTTTTAAATTCTTTTAATAGGCTCCTCTAACCCCATATTGTTGACATATTATTGATGCTTAAACAGTTGCATCCCAAGTACGGTAAATGTGCACATTTCATAATGTGATTCTTATCTAATATATACACATTTTGCTGCTGTTAATGGTCAGTTTGACCCATGCAAAATACATACAGGAATAAAAAACATTTTACTGTTATATCATAATAATATTTCACAGTATTAACCAAATTAACAGAATTTTTTTACTTCATCATTAAACTCAACCTTATTTTCCTTTTAAATTCTTTTAATAGGCTCCTCTAACCCCATATTGTTGACATATTATTGATGCTTAAACAGTTGCATCCCAAGTACGGTAAATGTGCACATTTCATTATGTGATTCTTATCTAATATATACACATTTTGCTGCTGTTAATGGTCAGTTTGACCCATGCAAAATACACTGAAGAAAATAGACAATAAAATATATCTTAATAGAGTTCTGGCTAAACTCTAGAAGAATACTGCAATCAGGAAATCTTTTGAATGTGAAAGTCTTTAGCAGTTCCAGTGGGGCATAAATGACACGTTTCAGCTTTAAACAAAGACTTTATGAACGTTTTCTCAGTCAAAATATTACCAAAGAGACATCTGTGCCCTTTAAAAACTATATAAGCCGATCTGCCACTGGAATATAAAAGCTCAAATTCTACATCTGTGTATCTGCCAACCCACAGACAGGACCAGCTGTTGTCACAAAGCCTGTTTTTTATATTTTTTATTTTTGCCGTGTTCCGCAGCGGGCTGCTTGATGAGAATAGGACACCCTATGGAAGATACTCCGTTTTGGAGTTTCTTTCATAAGAATGTCACACTTGCTCCTGATTTGGCTGCCCATTGTAACGTCTTACTGTCTTCTTGTGTTTTACTGTGACTGTGACTGTTCCTGTCCGTGGTCCTGAATATGGCACTGTGGAGAAGAGATAACGCTGTGCTTGGCTGAGCTGCAAGGGTGAATCACTGTGACAATGCACCGTAACTGAAAGCCCACTCAGCTCCTTCCCACATGCCTGTGCAGACAAGGCTGTCTCTCCCTGGGTCTCTGCCCAGAGAACTGACTCAAACCAGACACAATCCAGGAAAGCTTTTCACAAGGCGGACAGCTGCTTGTTGCTTTTGTGCTAGGCTCTCTGTTGTGGGATATAGGAAGAGCGATGAGCGATGTTGATAGATGAGGTATAAATAGAGTAAATCTCTTCTTTTCTGTACTATAGTAAAATGTGCGTAGAGAGCCCTTTTAATGCACAGGCAATTGTTCTTGCATGTCCTTTTTAGCTCCCTTGAGGTTGACTTTAAACCTCTGTTTGATGTGCTGGTTATGAGAGATGAGTACTGTGAATACTAAATTCAGATTCATGCATTGTATGACAAGAAGCTCCTCTATTTAGCAAATCTGCCTTGTCAGAGGTAAAAATGATTAACTCACATGAATGCAGATGGTTCAAAAGAAAACGGCATCTGACGGAAGTTGATGAGCCAAATAAAGTGTGCAAAGGATGTGCTCCTTAATTGGTATCATCTTCATATGCCACATGATTCATATGATTTTCCAATCTTCGTCTCTTTAAATGGGTCATGGCAGGCATTTTTGCATGGTCCTAAAAATGATCTGTTCAATTTTCTGTATAAATAATACCTTAATTCAACATTTAAAAAAACACACACATCAAAAGTGTCATTTAAAAAGATGATTTTAAAAAAGTATCACTGTTTTCTCAAAAATATTAAGCAGCGCAACAGTTAAATGTTGGTATCAATGTATCAACATTGGAAATAAAAAAAAGTTTCTTGACCACCAAACCAGCATATTAGAATGATTTCTGAAGAATCACATGACACTAAAGACTCGAATAATGATGCTGAAAATTCAGCTTTGCAACCACAGGAATAAATTACATTTGAAATATGTAAAATTGGACTTGCCATCTGCAGACGTGTGAATGATTATTTCCGCCACAGTGTTTGTACAATAATTCTCAAAAATCGTATATATTATAATATAATTTAAATTACACTGTTTTGTGATCACTTCACAGTATTCACTTCAATATTCTAACCTTTGACTAAATGGCAGTTTCAGACTTTCAAGAGCAGACTTTGAGTGAAAATGCACCCTTAACCCAAATAAACCAATCTGTTCCTGTACAGCTGGGTAGAGTAAATGCAAAAACAGCGGAAGGCATTTCTCTCCTTAAATTCATTTTCATCATTTGGTCTGACAGACTTTCTCTCAAAATCATCCATCTGTTTTCTATGGAGCGAAAGATGACGAACAGCTCGGTACCTGTCTGGGATGTTCAGTTTGGCGCTTTCTACAAAATCCAATGCCTAATATATTCCAAGAGTGCAGGACAGATGAAGGTGAGCTTACAAATCAAACCAATCGAATTAAGCACACCAAGACCTAGTTTGTAAAGAATTACCCTAGCAATGCATTAACAGGGAACATATTCATAATATTACCAATATTATTGTATTAGCAAGTAACAGATATACAATGGGGTCCAAAAGTCTGAGTTCGTATCATATGAAGATAAAGAACAAGATGCTTTCTGAATCTCAAATCATGCTTGATCAACTTGATCATTAGGTTTTAAACTTGTAGAGTTCATATCAGACTGATTGCAGCTGTCATAAAACTAGACGTTTTGAAATTGATGTTTAATTTTTAATTCAACTTTCACTTAAGTTGTCATGCTGATAATACATTTTGTAATTAAAAATGTTTTTTCATTAAATTAGAAGACGGCAAAATATTAGTGTTTATCTAGTGGTTTCAAACTTTTGCTACCTGCTGTACTATAGATCATAAAGACGTGAAAGCAAAGAAGAAGGAAGGTTAAGAGGAGCTCAATGCTGCTTCTGCAGCCCAGCCTACAGGCTCACAGCTGGGAGGCGCTTCTGCTCTGCCCTGGGCCTTTCTTGGAGGAGTCAGTGGTGCGTTCACATAGACACACACACACATTCACTGCACTGAGCTTTAATGCACAGTATGCCGATAGCACTATTCAGCAAGAGCTAATTAGGCCTCAAAGTTAAAAAAAAAAAATCACAAAAGCCTCAAGTTCAAGTTACCCTGTGGTCACTTTTAAAATCTTAGTTTGCAGCTGACCATTCAAAAGGTTAATGAGTAGCTCCACTTTAAACCATGGGAAATATCATTCAGTTGTACAGTACTCAAAATAGAGTGAAAAAAGTAAGTGCTTTTGTCAATTTTCACAAGATTTTAAGCAACTATTACTAATAATGAATATTCCAGTTAAACTCAATTGACGGTGTTTGTAGCATAATGTTGATCATCACAAAAATAGTTTCACTTTGTCGTCCTGTTCTTTAAAAAAGGTCACGGTGGAACTTTTACAATGGGAATGAATATGGCCAATTTTTAAACATTAAAACGCTCACTGTTTCAATAGTATACATTGCTGCAGTGATGATGGTCACCCTGGTTTGATACTGTGTACCAATGAACACAACTTTTCTGAAGCCTAAATAAAGTGAACAGCTAAACATAGTCATGAAACAAACTACACCATGGTCACATGACATCAACACCACCACTCCCGCCAACTTTTTATACTGTGAAAAATTAGTGTAATTTTAACTGTAAAATATGGTAAAAATGCTACAGAAAAAAAACTTGTAATTGGTTAACAATAATTTCCTGTACTATAAAAACTGTAAGAGATCTAACCAGACATTTCAGGCAATTTTACAGTAAAATGCTGTTATTTGTACAGTTTTTTAGAAGTAAAAAAAACAAAACAATGTATAATTTACAGTCAAAAACAGTTAACTGATATTCCCAGAATTCCCTGCGTGACACTCCACTTTTGAAAGTATTTTGTTTAAAAAAAAAAAACATGTTTCTTAATAGTTTCTGTTATCAGTTATGTACATTAGGGTTTTATGTTACATCTTCTGTTGTTTAATAAATGTTTGTTGCATTACTTGAGTGTCGTGTGTTACCATGATGATGTTTTGTGTTTGCACGAATGACTCTGTGCACCTTCTGTTTATTAATATATGGTTCAGCTTGTGGAAAAGCTACTTTTGATTCTTCTTGACCGTCTCTTTTACCACCTGAATTATTTTGGTGGTTGTCAGTATATGTTAAAGGTATAAAACAGATTTAGTTCCTGTACATGGCCATATGTATGACACTGTATTGGAGCTTGTGTACAGTAATGGGTCTCTGGAAGTGTAATTAACTTCAAAGCATGCTTGCTAAAGCTGGTTAATTAGAAGCTCTCTGGAATGCAGAACTATCAGGAATAAAACTGCTGAGGACGAAGAGATTAGAAAGAAGATCTCGATTGGAGAAGGAGAAGCACATGACAGATGATCTATAGATTTAATGACCTGATTATACAAAACATGCTCCAATTAAACTGATTAGGCCACAGAAGGCTTGTTTAATCACTCAATTTTTCTACAGTTTTGAGGAATTTGCAAGATCAACGTGTGTGGTCTTTTTCTAACATGTAACATGAGGTGTTACATGTTACATAACCTGTGTGACTGTTATTTTAGATATCAACACTAAGCTATGATGATGCATATGGCGCTACCTCTGTGCATCAGTGGCTGTTTGTGACTGTCAACAATTATTTCCATCAGCTTTTAGAGCTAATTATAGGACTTATTTTGGCATTGTCCTCATTTTTTTTTGTACTGTGTGTGTGTGCGTGCGCGCTCTGACAGTAACTTTATCATTCTTTTAGAATAAAGATTGGTTGGGATAGCAAATGAACTGTCAAAATTCAGAGCCCTCAGCACAGCTTCTCTGTTTAAGACTGCAGAAGTGTCATGCCAACTCAAACAAAGTCTCGCATAGCAAGACCTTTAAACTAATGGCAAAGGGTTTGGACTCCATAGAAGCTTTCATTGACCAAGAACTGCCCAAGAGGTCATCTGATCGACATGTAAAGCAACCAATCACAGTTCGTTTTGTCCTGCGTCATGGTTTTGGGGCGTGACATTGTAGTGAAAACTCCTGAAGTGTTTCTATTTTGTGTGTCTAATGCATCATATCTTCAGCCAACAGTCTCTAACTGAAACATCATACTTAGTTTCTATCTTTTACTCTTTTTTTTAGCCAAATGAATATTCTTTAGGCTATATTGATTATTGTAGTTATAAAACTTCAAAACTACTTATAAAAGTGTTTATTTAAAATGCTGTTGCAGAAATAAAATGTTCACAAATCTAGTCACACTTTCATTTGCTTTAAACTGAAAACTGTCATCATCTACTCACCTAAATGTTGTCGTATCACTTTTTCTTGGGAACAAAATGTCATGCAATTTTTCATACAATGAAAATGCATGGTAATAAATATTTATTTATTTATGTGAGGGGAAAAAAATAAATTAAACATAAATTCATAAAATTAAGACAAAATAAAGAAATAAATAGGTGCAAAGATACAGCGTTCTCTTTCTCATGAACAACGAAAACATTGCAATGCAATGTAATGCAAAAAATTAAAAAAATTCCTGAATAGGGGCTTGTGAGAGATGTCTGAACAGTGTTTCTCTCAATAGCTGATCAAGACAATGCATGGCCTATATAAGTGAAGGAACCGAGCTTATGCTGTGTTGATCTTGTTTCTACTCTGTTTGCATTCTGCACTGTTGAGCATGCAAACTGAATTAGATTAAACAAAAAACATTAGGACACACGGATGCTCCTCATTGTTTAAAACAGCACTCAAACGTGTAATATTTAAACTTTTATGCTGTTTTTAATAGAATAAAGGCCTGTTTCTGCACAGTGAAGGCGTAGTTACATGGTACAAATGTTGATACCAAAACCATATTTCTCTCTTTTTTCTAATAATAACCTAATATAAAAGATGTAATATGATGCAGTAGCTAAAATGCGGTCTGTATCTGAACCTGCTGTGCAGCTACTATTCATTGTATGTGAACTCAAATACATAATGCATTCACACACTTGCATTATCTGTTTTGTAAGCACCACCACTGAAGTTTTTGTGGCACCGCCGATGCATGAAGAAAGCTCTTCAAGACACACTTCTCCTATAATGTGTACTACCTCCCCAACAGACTGGAAGGCAATGTTGCTCTGCATTTTTTATTGTTATGGAAGTTTCTCGTTGGTCTCTCTCCTTTTTGGTTGCGCAACTCTGCATTTTGTTGCTTCGTGAATAAAATAACATTAAAAAAACATCACCTCAACATGGCCTTCATCCTCTGGTTCCAGCCGAGAAACACATTACTAATTGTCAGATTACAAATTATTCATCACATTATTTAATGCATTATGCATTAGATATGCAAGCCTAGCAGAAGTTGTGGAGAGGAACCGAGGGGGGGATATGGAGCTTTGACTGTAGGTGTGCCCGAGCCCATCTCTCGCATGGACAGGGCTGACAGCTTCGCTGGAGGAGGCTGGAGAACTAAGCATAAAAACACTCTCAGTAGTGCCATTGCTGGCTTTCTAATTGGCCTTACTGACGGATCCTGAAAGTTGTAGCCGTCCCATGAGCAAAGCCGCTTGCTTGTCAAAGGCCTCCATTCAACTAATAAAGCTAAAAATAGCCAAGCCCTTTCACCTTTATAAATGTCCTTCTCTCTAAACTGTAACACTTCTTTAATTGAATCTGAAATATACATGACTCTCCGCATAAAACTATCCAATTACATGTCATAACGGATGTGTTGCAGAATGTCTTTAAAAATGGTTGTCATATGAAATTATTGTTGAAACTAGTAAAGCCTGTTTTGCAACATCCTCTTAAAATGCCATGCCTGTCAACATACCCTATTGAGTGAATGATTATTAATTTTATTTTATTTTATTTTATTTTATTTTATTTTATTTTATTTTATTTTATTTTATTTTATTTTGTTTTATTATATTTTATTTTATTTTACATATGCTTAATTTTCATGAAAATAAAACATTAAAACAAAGAATCGCAATGGTCCTAAAAATAAGCATCCATCCATTATAGTATGGAGGACGAAACCTGCAAAAACAATAAATAAATAAATACACAAATAAATAAATAAATATGTACATAAATACACGTATTCTTGTTTAAATACATAAATAAATAATTAAACATGTGATGAAAGTAGGCAAATAAATAAAATAAATTGGTGGCCAAATGGAAAATGTTTAAGGAAATGCTAAACTCATCCTAACTATTTTCCTTTGATCACTCATTTATTTCTAAATGTAGTTCCACAAAACTTGAGCGCTTGACTGCGCATGCGTATTAACTTAATCAGTCAAGGGGACTGATTATTATCTTACACTTTTTCATAGGGTTAGTTTTGTAGTTATAATCATGAGAGAGCTAAATCATAAAAGATTTTAACGAACGGAAAAAGTGACTTTACGAAGGCCATACTGGATTAACACCATGCATTTCCTGTCAGCGGGAAAGCCGCGCCCCCAGCTATGACATGACCCCGACCAAGTCTATGGTTGACACCCTCTCATTAGCATGTTGCGCAGAGGAAAAATAAATGTGGAACTACATTCAGAAATAAATCTCTGAGTGATCAAAGGAAAATAGTTAGGATGAGTTTAGCATTTCCTTAAACATTTTCTATTTGCCCACCAATTTATTTTATTTATTTGCCTACTTTCATCACATATATAATTGTTTATTTATGTATTTAAACAAGAATACGTGTATTTATGCACACATTTATTTATTTATTTGTATATTTATTTATTTATTGTTTTTGCAGGTTTCGTCCTCCATAGTCTTCCATATTATAGGGCTTTCTTTATGCAATTAATAAATTAAATAAACTAACTAAAAAATAAATAATAAATGCGATTAAATTTTTTTTTTTTTTGTTATGTTATTTTATTTTATTAGGTGGAACACATGCCTAATTGTCATGAAAATAATACATGAATACGAAGAAGCTTAATGGTCCTAAAAATAAGCATAATTTTCTCCATTCATACATATATCCATCTATCCATTGTATGGCTTTTTTAATGCATTTGATAAAAGAAGATAATTTGAAGATGGTAGCCTTTGACTTCTATAGAATGAAAAGGAAAAAAAACTATGGTTTCTTCAAAACATTTTCTTTTGTGCTCAACAGAAGAAAGAACATTTTTGTGTTAACTATCCCTTAAATGGTCTTAAAAACAAGCATAATTTTCTCCATTCTACTGTCTTTATGTAATAAATAAACAAAATTATATACAACTATATACTAATATGATGATTAATCAAGTTTTTCCCCTTCTCTTTTAATTTCTTCTCCTTTTTTTAGGGGGTGCTTTTGACAGGCGTTGTGATATTCACCCGAATGTTGTCTGCTCAGCTCTTGTTCCTGCCAGCAAACCGCACCTGGTCATGTCATGCCAATATGTTCTTCATTTAAACTTGCATTAATAAGCAGTGGGTGAGTTAGTGTGAACACATAGCAATTAGTGAAAGTCCAAAGCAGAAGCAGTTTTGGCTAATCATTTTTTAATATGATCCATCATTCATTGAATTAACCGAGCTGCGATCTTAACGCTGAGGAAACCGCTGACTCTCCCAATGCAGTATTAATTGGGCTCCAGTGAAATGCGATGAGCATTTGGGCTTTTCAGCTCCAACCGGCAGTTTTGTAGCATCGCTTTGTAATATTTGTTTCAGGCTGCCGTGTTCTTCAGGGACACAGTGGGGGTGAAAGTCATCACAGCTTTGCTTTTTTCTTCCGTTGCTGATATGTTTCTATCCCTACCACGCTAACAAATGTTGATCCATTCCAACCTTCAAATTAAACAAAATAACGCAGGTTCGCAGAGGGCGCCTCTCAAAACCAAGTCAAACTGCTTCTGTCCTCATATTCCTCCACATGCAGCACACGAGTCTGTCGGCCCCTGATGTGTTGTGCTTGTGCTCCTGCACTTCACAGTATGTTTGTGGACCTATAAAGCTGAGAGTCATTACAACCCCCCCCCCCCCCCCCCAACCCCACAAAAAACCCGCCCCCCTACATGAATGATTCACTCAATAAACCACTATATTTATATAGGCTAGTCTATTAATTAGACGAAATAAGATAAAATGTTAAACTCAACCTTTAAATTGCATTCCAGTAAAAATCCCAGTCATATAGCATATGTCGAGCATTTACAGTATCATAGAACGTTGAGTAAAGTGATCGAATTGAAGAGGAAAAAAAACGAATAAACGAAAATAGAAATATAATAAATAACAGGCTAATAATAATAATAATAATACGGAAAAAACACGTTCAGTTAATAGGCTTACAAGATTGTGGGATGGATAAACGTGTCTTGTAGGCCTATTTTATTTGATGTACCTTATGTATTATTCATAATAAACTTCTTTCGAATGCTGTTTACATCGCGCATAGACATTCACGTAGACAGCATCGCCTATTGTTAATATAATCTTTTAACCTAACCGTCAATAAGATGCAAGCAGATTGTACAAAAATGTACCAATGAGAATGTACGAATTCATATAAATTTTTCCAAAATGTAAAATAACTGCAAATTGCAGTGGCTTAAATACACACAGACCAATCAGTGTAACAAAATACAGGTGAGAACAATCAATGAGCTAATCAACAAAGAAACTACAATGGACTACATGACTAGAACAGGAAAAATTTAAATACCAGAGCTTCAAAATAAAAGTCTTAACACGAGACACAAAATGGGGAACATGTGACATTATTAATGTGTGGAGTGAAGCTTCAGCTAAGCTTGAGAATGGAAAAAAGTTAGCTTGTTGTTGTTTTACTCGAGCAACACTACAGGTATCTGAGTCTGACCAGTCTTGCATTTGCTTCTTTCCATTATCATATACTGTACTTATGTTAACTTATTAATTTATTTATTTCACTTATGCTAAATTAAAGTAACCTTTAGTGTGCGCTAACTGCAAGAAATACAGTTGGGTTGCTTTGACATGTTTAACTAATCTAGTTTAATTTAATGTTAAGAAAACCCATTTCCAGTGCTCAGCCAACTGAATTAACTTCAGCAAAATAATTATTTTTGAGTGCAGAGAACAAAACACAAAATCAAAATATGTTTCTCATAGTCCTAATTCAAAAAAGAACTTGCTCTGATCTTTTTGGGTCAAACACATGGCTCTTCCCTTGACTTTTATGAAAACAGGGCATGACGGTTAAGACACTGGGCAAATTAATATGAAAGGAATGACGTCGCCCCCCCACCCCACCGTCTATCCACAGAGCTTTGTTCTATAATGATGATAATGGCTTCAGTGCTTCCTGTTGAAAGACCTCTAGCTTCCCTGTCTGACTTTCTAAGGTGAAAAGCTTTTAAGGTATATTTCAGACACAAATGTAACTTCCAGTGCTGCTGAATTAGCTATGCCTCATCACCTTTAACAACTAATGGGGGAAAAACAGCCTGAACTGAGTGCTCTACCTGGGCTCAAATGGGTCTTTCTTTGAGAGCACTCCCCTTTAAGAACACAAGTGCACAATCTAGGCTTCTGTAATAGTAACTGTCAACTAACCTGTGGTTGTGCTGCATTATTCACTCACTAAATATTTAATTCACTTGTACCTTTATGTCAAAGAATTGCTGTGAACTTTGGGACAAGATGCTATACATAGTGCTGTGAATGTGGGATACCTCTTGCTGTTTATGCTCATGTATAATCTAATATGGCTCTGGCACTGTTTTATTCATTAGCATTACGTTCCTTAGAATCAATTGATTTGATTACTTTGTCAGGTCAGTTTGATTCAGATGACTTTTCAGAAGACGTTTGACTGCCTAAAGATGGATAAACCAAATAAAGCTAGGCAGCCAGGAGATTGGGATGCTGTCAGGAAAAAGCTGATCGCGCATTTCTCTCTTCTAACTCTGGTTCACAGGTATTTGAATGAAGATTAGCAGAATCACAAAGCGTGGTGGATTTAAGCTCTCTGACTGTACATATTCTTAGCTGATTTTCTAAGATCTGAAGTATCCTCAGATTTTCTCTGAGGGGAAAATCAAAGAGCAGCAGTAAAACCGGTGCCGGCGCTTACAAGAATAACCAGAGGATGGATCCTCTTGTAACCAGGATGTATGTGCACCGTTTTGATTCCATGGCATGTAGATCCACCAGGGCCAGATTTATGTGGTCATGTAGTGTTGCCTGGTTCTGCCAAACTACATGTTGAAGTAGACTTACAGCACCTGAGAAAAAAAAATCATGTTCACGCCAGCTCTTATATTCACAGCCTCCAGCAGTATTTATACTTCCTCATACATACATATAGCATCAGACCTATATTTCTGGGGCTGTATAACAGAAACATCCTAACTCAGAATCTTAACCTGTATGCTTAGGAAAGAAGATTTTTCTAATCTTAAATCAAGAATTAAGAAAATACAATCCCTTCTGTAAAAATATCTACAGAAAAAATACTAAAAATGCTACTGTAAAACTTGTTGATTGATAATGTGAGACAATATGTGTACTGTAAAATATGAATGTAAATATGAAGAATGTTTGATGAAAAGATGATTATCCCTTTTTTGTTGTAGTGGACACTTTCCTCAAACAAAGCTAATTAAATTCTGAAGCCACCCAGTTTAGAAACTGCATAACATGCACTCAAGCAAACCTCGCTTATTTTTATTTACAATATTAATGTTTTATTTATGGATCAATAAATCTTTTTTTGTTTTTTGTTTCAGCTATCTTGCAGTAACTCATGTTCCTGATTCCCATAAATCATTTTCTTGGCACTTGCCAGTGCAACACAATACACCATGGGAATAGTAGTAGAGTTCCTCCTTCTGTTGGTACGCCAAGGGGGACTGGAGCTCCACCACACTGTAATTGGTCCGTGTCATGGATGTTAATGTCATTACATCCTGAAGTTGATGAAGCCATTTGTGCCATCTTAATTATATATGGCTATGTCACTGTTAATGCACTCTAATCTCAGTGGACAGCACTCATCTTCAGCCCAATGTTATGATTATATTGAACCGCTGTAGTTTTAAGAGCACACTTGGATAACTGAATAAGAATAGAAAATATAAAAAGTGTAGTAGAGGTGCACAATCATTGATCATCACAACCAAAATAAAATGTATTTAGCCTAGATAAGATCATGGAATGTATTGTATGTGATCGTTTTTACTCATGCATTTCACTATACAGTGTGAAAAGCCTTAATTCAGAAAGTGCTGACAGTTTTAGTTTGCAATACATTACAGTACATGAAATATAGATTTGAATACAATGTGCATTTATCATTTATTAATTCAAGGAATAGTTTAGGTGCAATCTGTGCAATGCTCTGCTATATTGTATGCAATGCAATTATTGATACAAACCTTAGATTTGCAGGTTTCATATCATCTTTTCATTTCATGAGTGTTTTATGGACTCCGCTAGTGATTTCATTCTAAAAGAAAATAAGTTTCATGAAAAGAAATGTTGGGTCAGGGTTATTATTCAAGGCTTAGAGTGAGTATTAACCTTAAAACAATTGTCTTCTTTTACATAGCTATACTGGGTAGAATTTGGGTATTTGACTTAAGTGGCTTTGACATCATTCTGATAAACCGTGATGACCTAACTGATGATGTGTGTTTTAAATGTCCACTAAACTCAGTTAAAAGAACAAATTGCATGTTTGTATACTTTAGAATGTACATGTCAATTAGTTAAACTAGATTAAAAAAAATGTATCATCATTTGACCATAAGATGCATAATATTAGGCTAATTCCATTTTAGTTTAATTTAATAAATTTCTGTAACAAAGAATTACAGAACTATGTTGAAATATAAAAATGTTGACAAAAACGGATTATGTTGTGTAAAATCATGTGTAATTAAAATATTTTAGTACTTTTTATTTTGATGGCTACTACTTGACATTGACATGATAGTCAAATCAACATTTTTTTTGTAATGAAAATATTAACTTTTTAAAAATGTATACCAACATGAAATATTTTTCTAAGAACTTGTACATGTTTTTAAACCTTTTGTCTCAGATATTTATATTTGTCATTGACCCATATACAGAAAAGATGCGGTGTTTAAATCGCTGTGTTTGTTTTCTTGTTGGATAACATCGTTTGCACCAATTAACCGTCCCACTTCATATTCTGTTGCTCATAAGCGTTTAACTGTTTATCACACTTAAGGCTTCCATTTAATGCTCCTAATACAGATATGTTATGTAGGTACATTTTATAGAGCTAGATAGCGTAACAATTGGAGAAATCAAGCTGCTATAAAATGGTACAGTCTGCACACGGCGTCAAGTTTACCCAGTCATTTGCTCTTCTACTCTGAGTAGAGTAACGACCTACCGGGAGCGCGCGGTGATGGTGTTAAGAAAGCGATAAAGATCCGTGTTTTCTTTCTCTTGCTGACACTACAGAGAGTGTGTTCATTGTAAGCAGGGCTGTCAGAGACACGCTTATTCAGTCACCCACCGGTATTACCAACAGGACTGACTGGGATTTCACTGCGCTCTGCTGGCTCTGTGTTACCGCTATGGGCTCAGTGTGAGTGAAGAGACAAAGACTTTGGGATATATATGTTTGGCATTTGGCTTCTTGTCAGTTTCTCAAATGCAAACGGAAATATGTGGCAAAGCTTCGTCTTACCCTTAACCGGGTTGCTTGGGTTGTGTTCATGTTCAAATTTCCCAAGTAACATCAACATAGGTGAGTACTCGGCGTCTATTGCTCAAAACCGTGTCCTGACAGTCATTTAAAGTTTCCGTCGCACAAGATGAGGTACAGTTAGCCATTTGGGTTTAAATATTCCATGTACGTGTTATTGTTCCTGAATGACTTTATTGTAATCTCGACAGGAGGTTTGTTTCCAACCGACTCCCATGAATACGACGTGTTCCGTTTCGCGCTCTCTCAACACAATGATGTTCCTAAACTGGTACCACAAGTGGACATGGTGGACACAGGGAGCAGCTTTGCCATGACATACGCCTGTAAGTTCTGTATTAATGTATCTCTCAGAGGTCTGTTACTCTTCCCAAAACCAAACCTCTGCAGTGCGCACGACCTGTTTCCATCACGCTTGTTGCTTTGCTAAATTTCTGTACGACTCTGCACATGATGATTTATGCTAGTGAAACAGTCTAGGCTTAGCAAAGTAGGAGAACCTCAGACATTTTGTTGCTGTAAACGTGCCTTCACTTATACAGTCTTAAATCCAGCTGGATTGCTGTCAATAATAACGTCAGGATGTCAGGTGGAACTGCAAAGCTGGCAAAATGTCCTAGAATACCTGAGGTTGAATTTGACACAAGCCAGCGGTGTGTTTTCACATGTACAAATGCTTCTTTTGCCACAGTGGTTTGTTTAATTTCACTCCTGTCATGACCACGTGCCCGTTTACAAAAATAGAGTATGCGTCCTTCGTGAAATAAATACACTTTAAATTATAATGAAAAAAAGTAAATTTGCAGTAAAAAATAACTGGTTAACTGTAATTTACCTTACCATATACAGTTCAAATATATTAGGTTTAACAGCACAGTGCATGACATTTTGCTGTAGTTTTTTTTGTTGCATGAAGTATCATATGTATGGTGCAAAACAATATTATATTTTGCAAGTCAATACATTTACTTTTAAAATGAAATATATTAGTCTTTAGAAGTCCCTGTGCAGTGCATTTGATTATTTTATTCAAATAGTTATGCTGCTTCGTTATGAGTAATGTAAGGATATGCATTTTATGTTGTTTATTGCCGCCTTATTATTTTAGCCTGCTTAGTTTTTTTTTCTGTTGAAACGTTGCCTGAAGCACCATCACAACCTTTTTCTGCAAATTTATGGCACCACAGTTGTTACATTTAACATGATTTTTTCACAGTGTATTTACAGATTTGACAGCATATGTTTTGTCATGAGATAAAATATGAAATGCATGCTTTACATTGCTAATATGAACATTTTTAGATGAGCCAAACAGAGAAAACATCCTCATCCCTAGCTCAGCTGGCTGTCAGTCACAAATGTTGCCCTTTGATGTCTGAGATTGACACAGACAACCTTTCCATGTTTGTGTTCAACCCTACAAGCGACGTACACCACTGTATAATGCTTAGCATGCAAACAGCTTTTGATAAAGAGAAGAGATTTCAGATGCTTGTGATATTTCGACACGAGCACAGTAGACTGATCATCCTGAAAAGTTCATATGTGCTATAGTCTTTCCCAGATGAGTGCGTGTGACAAACCTCTCTCATGTGCCCTTTTAAGTGAGTCACAGTGCCTCAAAGCAGAGTAGGCTGTTTACAGGAGGCTGAGCAGAGAAACTGGGGCTGGAGCGATGTTTTCCATTTTAGGGGACTCCTTAGGGCATTTTTATTGGGTGACACCGGAGAGGGTCTTATTAGAGGGTGGTTATCAAAGGAAAGATTAACACACAAAGTAAGGGCTGAGTCTGTATGTTCTTGTCACAGGGAAGTGTGAAAGTAATTATGTGGAGCTAATTACATCTGCAGAGAGTTCGCTCATCAGGGCGATTGTGCATGGCTGTTGTCTTATCCTTTAATCTCTACATACACCTTCCCAGAACAAAACCTGAGATCAGTAGAGCAGTTTGTGTGTCTGGAGGTGTAACAAAATTCAGTTTGATTATAATTTGATCATTTTCCTCTTTTGCTGCAAGAACAAACCGGGACTAGAGAACAATGAATGGGGCTTTAAGAAACATAACAAAAGAAAATCTGTGTTTTTGTTACTTGATTGACATGTTCAGGAGAACTGTGACAACTGAAAGATGTGCTTTTGTTTGTTATGAGTGAAAATGACCAACCCGCTTTAATAAAAATACAGTAGTACATAGTGAGTTTATAATTTCAAGCCCATTTGAGTCTGTTTTTTTCCCCACTGTCCATTAATTGGCAAATAATTAACTGATTAGTCAATGACCTTTAGGTTAAAGGAATAGTTCACCCAAAAATGAAAATTTGCTGAAAAATTACTCAATCCTCAAACCATCCAAAATATAGTTGTGTTTGTATTTCATTGGAACAGATTTGGAGAAATTTAGCATTGCATCACTTGCTCACCAATGGATCCTCTGCAGTGAATGTGTGTCCTCGGAATGAGTCCAAACAGCTGATATAACATCACAGTATTCCAGATGACTCCAGTCCATCATTTAATATCTTGAAGGAACAAGCTGTGTGTTTGTAATAAGCAAAATCATCATTAAGACTTTTGTAACTTAAAAACATTTGCTTCCAGCTAAAATACGACTCTTCTATCCATAATACTGCTTTCTCCAGTGAAAAGGTCCTCTCATCTGATTTAGGAGAGAAATATGCACAGATCAAGCACCCGTTTAAAAGCAAAAACTGTCCACAACAGTTCTAAACAAATATGTCAGTGGATTTTGATGTGAGAAAACAACAGGGGATGGACCTTTTTTTTTAACTGCAGAGAGCATTATGGGTTATGGATTGGTAGATTGCCTTGATGGATTTGTTTTTAACACTTCACAAGATGACTTATGGATGACGTATGGATAAGGATAACTTGTGGATGCTTTTATCAGCACTCTGATGGCACCCATTCACTGCAGAGGATCCATTGGTGAGCAAGTGATGTACTGCAAAATTTATCCAAATCTGTTCCAATGAAGAAACAAACTCATCTACATCCTGCATGGTGTGAGGGTGAGTACATTTTCTGCAAATGTTCATTTTTTTGTGAAATATTCCTTAAAAAAAATGCCATTGATGATATATTAAACAGCAATTGAAGATATTAAAATTCTTTAAAAATATATATGTTTATAATGTGCTTATTTCCACAATGATGACATTTTAAGCTTTCTTTACACCAGGTATTTTCATCTTGAGTGATCTGATCATAAGTGGTCAGCTGAGACTGAAAACTGTTTACACTTGGTATTAACATGCACTAGGATGAGTCTCCTGTGAGTCACTTGTGATTGGATTTCGAGGGGGTTCAGATGGTCGGTTTCCTTTAAAGAGCCTCTAACCAACTCTTGTTTTAATGCAGTGGCTCTCAACCCTGTTCCTGTAGCCCCTTCCATTTCACACCCAGTGTTGGGGAAAGTTACTTTTAAAAGTAATGCATTACAATATTACGTTACTCCCTAAAAAAAGTAACCAATTACGGTACTTAGTTACTTTTTATGGAAAGTAATGCGTTACATTACTTTTGCGTTACTTTCGCTTTACTTTTTAAATATGAGCAGGGTTTGATTGTTTTTAATATAAGAAGTTCTGTTTATAGCAAATGTAAAAGCCCTTTCACACCAAAAAGTGTAATGAATAAACCTCAGGCTGAAGGAAAAGTAAATTCACGTCTGTACAGTAGAACGCAGGAGAAGAAACACTCTTCAGCAATAAAAAAAACAATGAAGCACAATTGTTAGTTTATCTAAAGTCATTTTTGCTTATTAGTTTGGTTGAACTGGATCATGTCAGCAGCAAAGACATTGGTTAATAAAATGGAATTAGATACATTTGTGTTATTTAACATTGAATTATTGCAGGTTTGTCATATTCTGAGTTTGCATTTCACTGTTTTAATTCATTTTGATGAATACTAAATATATATTTTTTGCGAGTGGGATGAATTAATGCACATTCACATTTAGTCTAGAGCTACAGTAACATCATGTTTACACCACGCCTCTGTACTTCCGATTTCTCCCAATATGGGGACAGGAGACTTGTCAGTCAATAAATGGGAAAACAAAGTACCTGGCATTACTTTTTTGAAAAAGTAAGATATTTTCTTGTAAATTAAAAAAGTAATGCGTTACTTTACTAGTTACTTGAAAGAAGTAATCTGATTACGTAACTCGCGTTACTTGTAATGTGTTACCCCCAACACTGTTCACACCCACAACCATTTCCAGGAACAGGGCTGAGAACCTCTGTTTTAGTGCAATTGCTGATTGACAGAAATAGGTGGTCCTTGTTGTCTGGGATTACATCAGGACAGAGTGATGTCTATACTACAAATGCAATGTGGTCTCATGCATTTCTGAACATATGTTCCTGTATTTAATGCTGCAAACCAGATCAGATGTTTGGATGTTCACTTCATATGTTATTATAGCATTTCTCACTTTTTAAAGCATCAGATAATCTGATAAGAGCAAAGAAAAAACAGCCTTTGTCATCTTTTACTCATGAAATGTATAGAACACATGTAAAGGCTTTATATTCCCATTACTGTGAATCATTATCTATTATCATATTTATAATACTTTGTAAAATATGTGACATGTATGGCAGAAATTGCACACACAGCAGTACAGACTCTTATTTTCTTAGATATGTGCCTGAACTGGTTACTGAAGTTGCCTTGACTCTGAAGAGCTACAGTAACTGTTTAGCACGACTCAAATAGATTCATTTAATCTATTATTCATTGCATCATAGCCAAAGTGATTATTTTCAGGGGTTTTGATGTATGCATGTGGGAGCAGAGCCACAAAGGGAGTTATTGTGAAAAAAACATATGTAGGAGGGTACTGACAATATTTAGTTGGAATAGGACCGGTGTTCTTCTGAGAAAGAAAATTGTTCCCCAAATTACCACATGAAGGAGAGTTTAACCTTCTCTGATAATTGTGGGCTTTAACTGACATGGCAAGACACTGTACAGTGTTATATCGAGAGGAATGGAGTGTTAAGATTAGACCACAGTGGACAGATCGTAGAATACGGTTGCCTATATAGTGATAATTACTTCAGGAATGACAAGTTGAATAGTAGAAGTGCTTATGGGATTATACACCTACAGAAATTAACGCTCACTTATAGGGGTCCCATGATGTAGAGTGTTTATGAAGGGGAATGTGAGCTCATCAGTTACTCACTCTTATGTCGTTTCAGATATATTTTTGAAAAATGTCATACAATGCAAGTCAATGGGTAGATTAGATCCCACTGACTCTTACTGAAAGGATATAAACAATTGAAACATTCCCCAAAATATCTTGTTTGTGTTTAGCAGAAGAAATTCACACGGGTTTGTGGATGAGGGTGAGTAAATGATGACAAAAATGTCATTTTCAAACTATCCCTCTTCAAGCAGTGCTACATTTCAGCCTTCATTTGAAATGCATCACAGTATTTGACAGTAAACAGTTTATCAGAATTGGTGCTTAGATGTTTTCAAATGTAACATCAGCCCACATGAAAATGGCTATACAATATTAATGTTGAAGAATTGCATGCACCTTTTATGTAATGTCGAAGTTGAAGTTGTCAGTTGCGCTGATGAATAGTGAGCTACATGCAGTACGTCGACCTCCCGTTGAAATAGCCAGTCAGTGTCATGTCATGATGGCAATGCGTGTTTCTCCTCATGCCTTTCTAGTTGAATAAAACCCCATCATCACATAATTTTAAACCTGGCAAACGGGCTTTTGTCTATTGTGAATAGGACCGATACATTTTCTCCCATACATTAATTATTTTAAGAATCCGTTTCTGCTTTTGCCATATCACAAGCCTTTATGACAGTCTGTTCTTGGCATTAGTCCCGTGGTCCTCCTTTCAGCATGTATCAGTCCTTTCATCACGCTGACATGCAGTCGGGCCAAATGTCCACAGCATGTCAATCAGGCGGGCTCCAAAGAGACCCATTGAAGCTCTCGTCAGAGCGAGCTCAGGAACAAACACTGTTTTGTGTGTCTTCCCTTTGGAACTCGCATAGACCGCTGAAGAGCTTTTACCTGTGTGGTTGCCTTAATTCGAAGCTTTCTATACAAGTGATGGAAGACTTTAAAGACAGCGAGAGCCTTGATGTGATAGCTAGCCTGAATATCCAAAGAAGATTGCCAAGGATAGCTCACACAGTTAGCTTCATCTGCAAAGCCGTTAGCAAGAACTTCCAGCAATTAGACGCATTTAAAATTAAGCATTGTGAAATATGGATGCTTTTTTGATACCAGTAAACTTCATTGTTGATTATAGATGACAGTTATGGCATTAGCATCATTAGCCGTTAGGAACTGGACGCAGTTCAGAGGGAATGGCACAGACGGGCTGAAGTTAGCTGTGGTGATTTCAGGATATGTGCCTGTGGGGCTACATGCTCCCCGACCTTCACTGGGCTGGAATGATACAGTGATAAAAATGTACCTCATCAGATATATCATCTTGCAAAGACTGAGGCTACAAGCCGCTTAGAGGACACCAGGGACAAAATCTGATTCTGTTAGGTGACAAAAAGAGCCTGCTTGGCTGTAATCTTTTAAATGATCTAGGTATTTTCTCACAGAGTAAAACGCTGGGCCCTAATGCTACAGGATTCGGCGATGAGCTGCCACCTTTTCATCATTTTTAAGTAAAAAGTTCACCCAAAAAATTAACATTTTGACATTAGCTCATTCCCATGCCATTTCAACCCTGTTATAATATTATTTTCTTTGTGAAGCATGCAAGGAAATCTTATGCAGAATGAACAAGCTTCTGTTTTCCATACAATAAAAGTGGATTGTAAATATGATTTTTAGATTATTACGATTTCGCTGAATTTAGATTTTAAAACAGTATTTCAAGACTAGGGATGTAATGATGCACCCTGAGCTGGTTGAAAATCATTAAAAATATGTGCCTAATCAAGTTGGTTGAAATGTTAAAGAATCGTGATACACTTGGGAGTAGGGGTTTATATGAATGTATCGCTTCGTGAATCGTATCGCATCGTGAGTAGAGTGAATTGTTACATCCCTATTCCTTACACATTTAATAAAAAAATTTATATATTACATTTTGCATTTCGGAAAAACAATTACAAACCATTTAGAGCTTTATCAACAACATGTCTCTAGAACAGACCATACAATATGAATATGGGTAAATACGAGTACGTTTATGTGCTTTTTACAGCTCACTGGTAATGTGATGACCATAGCAATTAAGTTGGAAAGATGCTAACTTTGTTTCCGAATGCCCAAAGTAAAGATACAGCGTCATTTTATTTAAAGGGTTCATTGGATGTGACATGCACTTTTACAAGTTGTTTGAACTGAAATGTGTGTTGGCAGTGTGTACACAACCACCCTATAATGATAAAGATCCACCCAGTGTTTTTTTTTTTTATCTCGTTAAATCATTTTCCCTTTCTCATATCAAGCCATTCTCAGATGACATTACACAGACCCAGGCCCCTCCCACGATTGTTGATTGACACTAGCGTTTTACCTTAGACCCACCCTGAGTGAGCTGTCATCAGTCCGCTATTGTTTCACCGCCGGAGCAGATGTAGACAAGAATGGCTCCTAAGCAATTGAGGTGTTTTGTTGTTGGATGTAATAATGAACATAGCAGTCGTCATTTACTACCGACATATGAGCCTCTGAAGACGCAGTGAATTACTTTTGTTTTTAAAGGGAATGCGCCTCCCGATTTACCGAAATGCGTTTGTTCGCGCGAATCATTCGTGATCCAGAGTATAAGTTTCTTTAATGAATCTTTGCAAATCGCCTTTCCTATTAACGTGCTAGTTAGCAAGTTCTGCGGCTAAAGTAAACAGTCTCATGAGAATGGCTCGTCACCCCACGGAAGAGAGGGGCGGGGTCAGCAGAGCTCGTTAGCATTTAAAGGAACATGGACTAAAACAGCTTGCTGAAAACAGAGCTGATTTTGACAGGGTAAAAGGGTGTTGTTTAACACTACCATTGAGAAATTTTAACCAAAGTATGTTATAGACTTTTCATTAAGACCCTAAAGAATCATATCAACTTGTGGAAAATGGGCATCCGATGACCCCTTTAACATTTAAACATTTAAAGGCCAGCCAATGAAATACATGTCCAAACAACTTTAATACATCCAGTGTGTAAAACAATATGATTTAAGCACTTAATCCAGCAGAAATGCAAGCACAATCAGCATATTTCAAAAACTCGTGACAGATGTCATACCGGCTTCTCACAGGGACTGGGTGCCACCTGGCATTTTTCACTTGCTATTTGCATGAAGTCAAACATCTCTGAACTTTTGGCCGTTATCAACGCTTTTTCTGCACAAGCGTGAAGCTCAACTCCCATAGGAATGAAATGCAAATGCTCGCTTGCTCTGCGCCAGTCGACACGCACCGTGAGGGAGGTGGCGGAGAAATCGTGCTTTCTGTGGTTTAGAAATCACTCACATCGTGATTTTATTAAATTGATCAAAAGTGACAGTAAAGACATTTATAATTTTACAAGAAGATTTCTATTTTAAATACATGTGGTTTTTTTCAACATTCTATTTATTAAAATGATTCTGAAAAAAATGATCAAATAATAGTTACCACAAAAACATTAGCAGCACAACTGTTTTCAGCATTGATAATAAAAAAATCTTTCTTGAGCATCAAATCAGCATATTAGAATGATTTGTGAAGGATCATGTGACACTGAAGACTTGAGTAATGGCTGCTAAAAATTCAGCTTTGCCATCACAGGAACAAATAGCATTTTAACATATATTCAAATAAAACAGTTTTTAAATTGTAGTAATATTTCACAATATAACTATTTTACTTACAATTTTGCATAAGATACTTTTTTCAAAACCGGAAAAAAAATCTTACCATCCCAAGACTTTTAATTTAGTTTTAATATTCTTCAGAAGGCATACAACATACTTGTGTAAGAAACCGACCAAAGTTTGTTTATAAATTAAATTAATTACATATTTATAAATAACGGTAAATTCTCGTGTTGCTCACGCAAACTTACTGTAAATACTGTAAAAAAGATACTGGTAAAAAATGTGGAAGCAACTAAACTGGTTTTATTTATAAATGTGATTTATATTATCACTGAATCAAATTGACTACAAGTAATTTATTAAGAATCAGATCAGGTAGAAATAAGGTAACAATTGCCAGTTACACTTTTTAGAGTGTATAGTATGCCTTTAGCAGACTTGGAATATAGTGCATGAGTCATATGGACCACTTATATGGTGCTTTATTTTTGTCCTTTTGGGAGCTTGTCAGTAAAAATAACCATCCACTTGTTTTCTAAGGAAAACATAAGGTGAAGGTTTGGAGTTCTGCCTAAAAGGTCTCTTTTGAATTTCATACAAGAAATATAGGCATATTTCAGAATGGCATGAGGGTGATATGACAAAACTAATGAC
Source organism: Sinocyclocheilus grahami (assembly GCF_001515645.1). NCBI lineage: Eukaryota > Metazoa > Chordata > Actinopteri > Cypriniformes > Cyprinidae > Sinocyclocheilus > Sinocyclocheilus grahami. The sequence goes on along the minus strand of NW_015505523.1, from coordinate 2,749,570 downwards.
AAAATTTTAATTTTTGGGTAAACAATCCTTTCATACAGCTACAGTATAATGCATCACAGTCAAAACATCACCAGTACAAATCCGCATCTCTGATTGACCATGGCTGGCATAAATGCCTCCTGTCACCATTTTGGTTTCTCAGCCATGTCACAGGACTGCACATCAGTTCAAATACGCTTTTTTACCTCCTCTGCTCAATAACCAAAGGCAAGGAGAACAGAGGCTGCTGGAACAGATTGATGCAGTGGAGCTCCTCTCATCTTCACTGCAGTGACTGAAGATCAGACGAGATCACTCACACTGGACCCACCTGTCACAAACATCTTTCAGCATCGTGGAGATCACCGCAGGCAGGAAACTTATTTTCTCCTCCCCCCTCCCCCAACTATACATTCATACACACGCTCTCTATACCCCAACACAGAGATTCAAACCCTGATACTCCTTCCAGCCAGCACCGCATTAAAAAAATGATTTGCCGTTTCCCTCCTCCTTTTATCTGCGGTAGGCATGAAGAATGCTGATAAAGAAGATGTGCATGCAGAAATCTTTCCAAATGATTGAGATAAATGCATTGTGTAACCTTGCATCGACTCTTTATCGCCTGTTTTAAAAGATAAACATCTACGAGCGTCAATTTGTCAATCTTCACTATCAGTGCTGTGGAGGGGACAATGAGGGTGATTTATTAAGACTTAAATAGTGCCGACTGTAGTAGATGAGAAGCGGAGAAATCTGTCTGCTATCGGAGTTGTTTTCTGAGGCTGGTTTGAAAGTTTGCTCACTTGAAGGTAAGATTTGGAGCTGAAGTATGTCACAACTGTGGCACATCCCTCATTCACATGCTCAACGCCCCAGGGAACCAACATGTCTGAATGCAAATGGTACAAATCTCCTCTGGAATTATACATTAGCTGGAACGAATGGAAGGTCTTAGCTTGAAAACACTTTGGAATTCTAGCCACTGAGATTGATATTTATGGTTAATGATGAGACTATCATATGGTGTTTTATTACAAATGCGCTGTAATTATATATAAAAACGCCTGCATTATTATTAATGTATGCAATGTGGAAGGGTTTAAAAAAGACAGTGGAGCAGTGAAATGTCCCAGAGGGACATTTTATATAATTACAGAATAAAAGTGAAGGGAATGAGGTAGGATAGAGTTTGGAGTTCAGGTGAAAATGTAGGAAACTCATTACCTGTGTTTCTAGGGTGTTTTGGAGCTTTTCTGCTTGAGGAGACCCAGATTTGACACTATCTGCAACAAAGGACTCGCAAATACATGAAACAGGCCCCCTTCTGGAGTACTGCAATAAAAATCAGTTGCCATGTGCTTCTTAAGCACATGGGGTTTAGCCGGCTGTGAGGGGGCTGGAGCAGAGATGATTGGTAGGTTTGGGAGGTTTCACTGTCATTGTAATTACAAAGAATGCAGGGCAAGACGTATTGAGGTCTTGTTTTTCAGGAGGTGCTTTGGAGGTGATCGTGGCAGAATTTTAGATAACGTATTGACAACCCAGCACTTGCTTTCTTCTGTCATCCCTGGGTATTGATTGTAAATTTGTGCTAATGAGTATTTCACAAGTTTTATATTGTTAATGAGCTGATGTTTTATTCCAGATGTTGTAGTTGCATCAGCACATCTTTTAAGTACTTATTATTTTTAAGACTTACTATCAAGATAAAAGTATAACTATTTATAAGAAAAGTGTGTAAGAAAAATATAAAATTTTGCATGGACCCTAGTTTGAAAACCTCTGCCATACGATATAAGAAAAATTAAATATATTTGTATTTATTTATTACCTACTTTATTGGCAAATTGTATTTCATAATGCAAATCTATTGTTCATTACATTTCTTCTTCTGTACTCTTCTCAGTTTGTTCCCAGTTCTCCAAAGGAGTGTACGCCATCATCGGCCTGTATGACAGGAAGACCATGAACATGCTGATGTCGTTCTGCGGCGCTCTGCATGTGTGCTTCGTCACGCCCAGCTTCCCCATCGATACCAACAACCAGTTTGTGATCCAGCTGAGACCTGAGCTCCAGGACCCTCTCATCGCCCTTGTCGAGCACTTCAAGTGGACCAAATTCGTCTACATGTACAGCTCGGACTCAGGTTTGCTTTTTATCCTGCTAACATGCCGTTTCAAAAGCACAATAACGGAAACTAAATTTATGAGTAGTGCTACCACAGCCTTTTCAGGGTGAGGTAAATATTTCATTATTTGTTTTTTTTTCCCTTTATCTGCATTGCCACTGCAGTTGCAGTCGTGATAAAATGTTGTAATACTCCGTAAGGTTGCTCAGGATGTCACGAAGATGAACTGCAGATAATTTAGTGATTTGTGATTTAGGAGCTTTAGAAGATATTGCTGGCAATGTTTGAAAAACGTGATGATTTGGTGTAATCCTGTTGAGGTGCTCTGCTTGGCTTGGAATAGGGTTATACTTTGACATTTCCAGTGCCTCGGGTGTAGTAATTTTACTTATGGCTCCCTGATTGCCGCAGGATTGTTCTGATAATCTGTTTGAAGTTCACTGAAAGATCTTAATTTGAGTATGGACGAGCACTGGCTGCACAATATTTCTCCTGTGAGTGGAGACACGTGTGTGGCACGCCATCATATTTGCCATATCCAATCATTATCTGACTGTCATTAGAGAATAACTCCAAATCATATACGGATCTCCAGCTAGTGAATTAATTGAACATTTATGCCAATGTTGTGCAAAGTATTTTCTGCACAAAACCTAGTCTTATTTGTTAATCACCCACAATCCAGTTTAACCAGGTGCTAAATGCATTAGAGTTGCGACATATTTTTAAAACGTCATTGTCATTATTTTCAGTGCAAACATGTCTCATTTCTATGTAAATTAGGCACATTATTGATTGCACCCTATACACAAAACTCAGTGCTATAGAACTGTTCAGTCATGAAATCAATTTGTAGACCAACCCGGAAGACTAATTCACCATGGCTTCCCTTGGGAATTTCCTAAAGGGGTTTTAGAATAGCAGTCTTCGATTTGGGAGTAAAATAAGGTCTGTGGTTCAGGTTACTTGAAGAGACTTTAATGTTTTTTTCTACATAAATTATACATGGTCGTACCGCAAAAAAAGCCTCTGTATTAGGACTACAACAATTCCTCAAGCATGTATAGTAAACTCTCATCTTTGTGGTAGTTGTAGTGGTTTGTGACAGTTTTTTGTTTTTGGTAAAAGTTTTTTGTCTTTTGATGAAAATATCCTGTGAATTTAGTCAGTATTTATTAATTTTAGTCAGTTTTACTCATAATACAATAGCATCTAATTTTAGTTATAATGGCACAAAAAAGCCAACGAGAATGTAGAAATTGAAACCAAACATTCCAAGTAGGGCTGTAATGGTATCAGATTTTTACTGCACGATTTTCCTGCCCAGAATAATTCATGATAATGATATTATCATGATATTTATAGAAATTTTGAAAGTGTAATAAAAAAAAGTCTTGCCTTGAAGTCTTGAGACATGTTTTTTTAAAAATTGAACTTGCATTAGTTTGTGCCAGACTCAAGTGCACCTGTGATAGAAGTCCCTATAGAAAATGTGCAAAATATATATTCTGTTCGAATGGCTTGGTTTTAGTTTTGATGTAAACAAGATCTTCACTGCATTGATGTTCTCTTTTTCCACAATAGTTTGAATGAACAATGCAGCAGCGCCACATCTAGTGGTTTCAACTGGAAATGCTAACTAAAGCATTAAAATGTAATGATACATTGTCTTCACATCTTGTGTGCTCCTGATAAGGCTGCCTTAACGTACACCTAAAATTCGAATGCAATGTTTTTGCATTTGAATGTGGATTTTTATTTTAAATTCGATGAATATTTGAAAATCAATTTTTTTTGACAGCCGTACTGTAGCCTACAAAGGCGTAGAAAAAGACCATGCTTTTGATAGGTACTTTCTGCAGACGGAATCCAAAAAAAATTCCACATTGGCGAGCAAACTTTTTTCGGGTCCAGAGTGTCCCGTTTCATTTGTCATCTCCGATGACAAGATTTTGTGTGGCAATATTAGCTACACATCTCTCTGCATTGTCGCTGTCTTTCTTGTCTTATGACAGATGGTAACCGCGTTACCGCCACCTACTGTGCTGGAGTATCAAGATTACTCCAGATAGTTTCTGGCACTGGATTATTTACAGCATTATAATATGTGTAGTATTAATATATCAGAATAATTTTTATTTAATTATATTGATATATTTAATTTTTAAAACAATGACATTGTTATCGTTAGTAACAACATTTTGTGACAACCCTAATTCCAGTATTCTATGGATCCATTTAAACGTATTAAAATATAACAAAACATGTGAAAGCCCAACCTACTGAAGTGGTCTTGTCAAATAATGTTAAGCACAGACTTAACTCTTAAAGTAAAACCACTAATCTAAAAACCCATATGAAGTTACCAAGGTAACTTATGGCAGGTAAATGCAAATTCTTATCTCAGTTTTAAGACTACAAACTGAACAGCTCTGTTTGTCTGGTGAAATGAACTGCATATCATTACCGCTCACAGAAAGCAGTTGGTAAACAGAACTTGATTTAAAAGAGGTATCCGTGTACATTGTCTATAGATTATAGCAGGATTTACTCATCACATGCTGTAATGGAGAAGATCATCATAAGAAGCCATATATCCAGATGCGTGGTGTTGTTGAGCATTTTAAAGAGTTGATTCAGGCGTCTGGATTGCAGTGGTGGAGAGATGCTGCACAGTGATGTACAGATTTTGTGGCAGCATTTGTGCTGTTACCTGATTTGCATAATTCCTTTAGTGAATCGGCGCTAAAACAACACCGAGAGCATGTGCAAATAACAAATAACAGCACTGTCAACAGGCATCATTCATTCTTTGTGACCCCCCCCCACCATGTTACACAATATTACATTTGTCTACACCCCTCCCCCCCACTATTGATTATACAAAGTTAAGGGAAATTAAAACCTCAGTCAAGAAACCCACATTATTGATTCACATATCATGCAGATGTGAGCCAGTGCTGAACTAGGAACACAAGGTCACGGAGTGTTTCATCCACACTCCGATACAACAACTACATCTAGAAGCCCCCACTGCTCTTCTGTTGCCTGGATACAAGAGTACTCAGTCTCTAGGTTATTTTAAACCTTTTAAGTAACTCCTATGTTTGTGTATTTTACGTGTTTGTGTGTGTGTGTGTGTGAGAGAGAGAGAAGAGAGATGTTCATGTCATATCATGTAGCACATTAAACCCAGAGCTCACAGGTAAAGCAAGAACATGGCAGATGTAATCATAACTTTATCTATGCTGACACTAAATCTGTCAGAATGTTTGTTTGTTTCCTTGTGTTAATTAAATTGTATACAGTATGCTGATTAATTATATGCACAGTGTATCGTTAACATATCGGTGGCTGATATTAGACATTTTACATTTTTACTATTTCAGTTTTTCAGTATGTGCATGCTCATTTCCCTATTTTCACATTTAGGTTATGTTTGCCATCATCTAACGCTCACTGAAAGTTAATTTATTATCACTGTTAAATGTAATCTCAAAATGAATATCCGTTTTTCGTACTGTATATTGTGGTGATGCCTAAATTTACTTAAGACTGATTTTAGTTTAGTGATTTATTTCTAATTTATTTAGGCAAAATAGTATAGAATTTTAATATCATCCAGTTATTGGTTATTCGCCATAACATAAATAATTATTAGCTTATCGTTATTGATTGAAATTTTTATATTGGGGATTCCTATTTCTGTCCTATTTTTAATATCCATATCCATCAGTATTTGTCCAATGCTCGTACTAGGGCTGCCACTAATGATTATTTTTATTTTTATTAATCTATCGACTAATTTATCGATTAATCTAAACGATTAATTTCCCACCAAAAAATCTTCAATTTTAAAGAACATTTTATTAAACTTGCAACTTTGCCATTCAGTAGTGTACCATAAAGTATAAATGTAAACAAGCCATTGATGAAATGTAAAACTAAAAGAGTAAAAATGTAAACAAACCTAATAAAAATGAAATAAAAAGAAAATAATTACAAAAGTCAGAGAAAGTCAGCATGTTCTTAATGTCAATATATCCACATGTTCTGGGCTTCTGTTCATTACAGCTGTGAGTGCAACTACAAAGGGGAAAAAAGATGTTTCAATTAACCCCAACAGTTAGGTCTTCACATTAAATAAATACAATGTTTAGAGCCCACTAGAATCAAGTATTAAAATGTTATTATTAAAAGTTTATTATTATTAAAAATTAAGTATTAAAAGTACTCTTAGAAATGTGTAAACGACAGATTTAAACGGACATCTCCAGCATGATGAAAAAAATGAACAGAGGACTTCGGTAGTGAAACTCCAAAAGAAATCCAAATTTTTATTAAATCTTTTTTTAAAGCAAAAGTAAAGTGCAGCATAGAGTGCAAGAAGCAAGTGTCCATCTCATAGTCCAAATCACTGAAATCAAAGTTCAGTATTATAGTGTAAGAATGACAACATGTCCACGTGTTCTGGTCTACTAATAATAAAATATTATAATTTATAATTCATTTTTGTGGTAATATAAATAGATGTAGGTTAAGTGAACAATAGCCTTTAAATTTACTTAAAATACATATATAATGGCAATGAGGCAATAATAATTCAAATAAAGTATCAAAAGCAAGAAATCATATGGTTTTATTGAACAAAATTGTTAAAATACTGTATAATGTAATGGAGCCACTGATCTATATATAATTATAATATAATCTCTATTATAGATCAGTGAATAGAGCTAATGTACATAACGCATTACAACAAAGGCCTGCAGGGGGCGCCAACGGCCTGACGATTGTTTTTACACATTACTGTGCGATCTAATACTTGTTTAATATTGACCAAGCATAATTTAATTAAAATGTCCACTTAATCTTTAATATTTGGCCATTTCTTTATGACAAAAATGCTATAGCCACTGTAATTTAATGAATTATGTGGACATCAAAACGTGTAAACTCAGAGTGAGGGTTTGAGCTTTTATTTTGAAACCGCGAGATGATGTATTCTCCTGTGTTTGCGTGGATTTATAAATTATTTACCTTACAAATCTGATGAAATGGCGCACGTTGCGTTACCAGATGAACGTTATAATAAACCCAAACTCACAACAACATGCACCGATGGAGTTTGAGATGATCCACACATGTAAATGATAACGGTTCCCGTGGAACAGCATTTACTGTGAACGGAGCCGCTGTGAGACATACGTAACTTACACACCTATAACTGCATCACATATAATTATTTAATTAAATTGTAGCGTTTGTGAATTCACAGTTATGCTTAATTATGATTTTTAAACCGGTTTAAAATATCATGAGGCCTTGGAAAACTGTCTAATATTGTGTTTAATGGATTCTCGTCCATGCGCCACTTCTGGTATTTTGCCGGTTAGTCGACACAGGCAAAATGAAGTCGAACATTTTTTAAAAATCGACTAGTCGAATAGAATCGACGAATCGCAACAGCCCTAGCTCTTACATCACTGTTTTATCATCTTACATCATGAGGGATCTTTTTTATTGTTTAGGTTGACATGTTTGTCTAGATTTGTTTATTTATTTTTACTGCAGTGCTGCAATTTATGTGCTGCATATTTATATTAAAGCAAAATCTCTTGCTAAAAATAGCCAAACCTTTAGAAATGCTTCAAATCCTGTTGCAGATGGGTCTAGCGTCATCTGTAAATATGCAGTTTTCATACTGTACATTATTATGTTGTGATGCCTCTCGATTTTAGTTTTTAGTGATTTATTTCTAATTTATTTAGTCAAAATAGTATAAAATTTTAATATCGGCCATTTATTGTTTATTCGTCTTAAAGGGATAGTTCACCCAAAAATGAAAATTCATTAAAGGTCCCATATTGTACACCTTCCTGGAGTTTTATTTTAGGTTTTGATGTCCTTAAGAATATATATTTGCAGTATAAGTACCAAAAACCATCTCAATATATTTTTACAGCTCCTTTCTCAGGAGCTCTGCTGAGAACAGGTCGATTTTGGCCAGTCTAATTAATATTCATGAGCCTCTCTTCTGATTGGCCTGTTGTTTTCTGAGTGACACACAGCCAGGCCAACCACAGATAACTAGGGTCAGCCGACGTCACAGCGCTAGCTGGAGGCAGCAAAACAAAGGGGAAACTGGAGGCGGCCCATTCAAACCAGCGCAGATTCGGCTACATAAGGAGCTTAAAATATCATCTTGTTGTGATGTTGGGTGCCAGAATCGATGTAATACAGCCTCAAATTAGAAATTTGCAGTGACGGCACTACACCGGGGGCTAGGGGGGGGGGCTATAGCCCATCAGAATTTTTAATAGCCCTGGTTTAGCCCCATTTCTTTATGAAGTAACTCTGACGTCATCAATATCATTTATTTTCTTAGCACCCCCACATATTGGTCTAGCCCCCCCTTAGCACCGGTAGAGAAAAATTCTGGCGCCGTGCCTGGAAATTTGATCGCATATATGTTGCCACTGCCAGACAAAAAAAACGACGACAGCTGTGGCTAAACGCGATAAAACGAGCAGACTGGACAGAAACGATCGTCAAAAATGCTCGCGTTTGCAGCGCACACTTCTTATCAGAAAAGGTTCAATAAAGTATTG
>NW_015505523.1:2704269-2739933 GCF_001515645.1 Sinocyclocheilus grahami | reverse complement strand
TATTTGCAGTATAAGTACCAAAAACCATCTCAATATATTTTTACAGCTCCTTTCTCAGGAGCTCTGCTGAGAACAGGTCGATTTTGGCCAGTCTAATTAATATTCATGAGCCTCTCTTCTGATTGGCCTGTTGTTTTCTGAGTGACACACAGCCAGGCCAACCACAGATAACTAGGGTCAGCCGACGTCACAGCGCTAGCTGGAGGCAGCAAAACAAAGGGGAAACTGGAGGCGGCCCATTCAAACCAGCGCAGATTCGGCTACATAAGGAGCTTAAAATATCATCTTGTTGTGATGTTGGGTGCCAGAATCGATGTAATACAGCCTCAAATTAGAAATTTGCAGTGACGGCACTACACCGGGGGCTAGGGGGGGGGGGCTATAGCCCATCAGAATTTTTAATAGCCCTGGTTTAGCCCCATTTCTTTATGAAGTAACTCTGACGTCATCAATATCATTTATTTTCTTAGCACCCCCACATATTGGTCTAGCCCCCCCTTAGCACCGGTAGAGAAAAATTCTGGCGCCGTGCCTGGAAATTTGATCGCATATATGTTGCCACTGCCAGACAAAAAAAACGACGACAGCTGTGGCTAAACGCGATAAAACGAGCAGACTGGACAGAAACGATCGTCAAAAATGCTCACGTTTGCAGCACACACTTCTTATCAGAAAAGGTTAAATAAAGGTATTTTGTTTTTATGGGCGCGTCTACAGATTTCTTGCCATATGTCTATGTTTCTTGCATCTCACGACTATGTCGTGTATGAAATAATGTCTGTGTGCATGTGTATAAAACAACAAACTGACGATTTATATATAATCATTTGTAATTGTGTATACATTGTTGTGATTAATTGTGGCTGGAACAATGTAGCTGTAAAAATAGTTGCCTGCTGAAATTGAAATGTATATACATCATCATCATGACTAGACAAACACGGTGAGTTTGTCTTTACTATACAGGTTAGATGTGATCCACCTCATGGTAACAATCCTGTCAGATCGTCCATCCTTTGAGTGAGAGTGTAACGTTACAGGTCGGCTGATCTGGTTTCGTGGTTAAAGTTAACCTTTTCGACATGTTTCCGCGATGTTGTTCTGGGGGTTTGGCAAAAGGAGAGTGGGCGGTGCTCTGGGTGGTGACTGAAGGCGGTGACTGTGTAGTTCTGACGTCAACTTTTTACGGAAGTCACAATGGTTCGTGAAAAATCACAGCTACTTTAAGCAGGCTGTGTGAATTTTACTGTGGACTGATTGTTTTGAAACCTATATGGTAGTTACATAGCACCTAGACCTCAGTTATCATGAAAAAAGCCAGGAAATTTCAGTTTTGACAATATGGGACCTTTAAATTAAATGCCATTATTTACTCACCTTCATGTCATTCCAAACCCATAAAACCTTTGTTCATCTTCAGAACGCAAATTAAGATGTTTTTGATGAAATCCGAGAGCTTTCTTACCCTGCATAGACCACAACGCAACTGGCAAGGCCCAGACAAGGTAGTAAGGACATTGAATACTTTTTGTGCACAAAGTCAAATAAAAGCTTCATAACATTAAGGTTGAACCACTGATGTTGCATGGACTATTTTAATGATGTCCTTAATCTTGAACGTGAATGTGTCAGTTCCATTGCTGTCTATGCAGGGCCAGAAAGCTCTCGGATTTCATCAAAAATATCTTAATTTGTGTTCTAAAGAGGAACAAAGTTCTTACAAGTTTGGAATGACATGAGGGGGAGTAATTAATGACAGAATTTTAGGGTGAACTAACCCTTTAACATAAATAATTATTGGATTATTGTCATCATCGAGAATTTTTATATCATGCATCCCTAGTTCTGTCATATTTTAAAATGTCCATATCAATCTAATGCACGTCTTTGTCTACTGCATGTGCATCAATGTTTTTCAGCATCTTACACCATGAGTTTTTTTCCTCTGTTATTTAAGTTGACATTTTCAACTAGATATTTATTTTATTTTATTTTATTTCAGTGGTGTTGTAAGTGCCATGCAGCATTTTTATATTATATTAAGGCAACGTGTCATGTTAAAAACTGTCCAACTTTTAGAATGCTTCAAATCCCTAATGGATATTTTCACCATGCGTAAAAAGGTGTTTCAGCCAAGGTGTCGTGGTTTTCTCTACAACTATGCAAAACCACTGCCACAATAACTTGGTCTCACACTAAAATGTTTACTGCGTCATTTGTCAGGTGTTCAGAGATGACATCTCAAAGCCATTGCAGATGGGACGAGCATCATCTGTGGAGCTTGCAGCAGTTTAGTGATCACAACCCCCCAAATCTGTCCTTGCCAACTCGCACAGATGTTTACCGAGCTGAAGCATGATGAGCCGGGCGCATGTGCGCTATCTCCTCAAAGACCCAGATAATCGAGTTAGGGCCTGTAAACACACAGCCGTGCTTTGTTGAAGAAGGCGAGGAAAACACACTGCGTTGGACTCTAAAGGAGACGGATGGAAATTCAATTTGTTCCTGTGCGTGAGATATTTGGAGAAGCACAGCAAGAGCAGGTGATAGCAAGCCAATTCTGCTCTTCCAAGACAATCCCTACACTCATCTGCTTCCCTTTTCCTGCCTTATCACCAACGGCGCAAGGCAAGGCAACACTAACGGGAGATGGACAGAACGCACCGTCCATCTCTCCCTCCGTCTTATCTGCGGGTTAGTGCTGCTCGGTGGGAGATAAAGCTGGTTCGCTCTGTGGCATGAGACAATTTCACAGCTGCCGAGACGCAGGCATCAGGAGAGGGTAGAGCGTTGGTGTGGCCAAGACTGTAGAGGTGTTTCGAAAGGCAATCTGACACAGTCTTTTAATGAATGCCAGTGAATGCACTGGCTGCCTCACCGTTCTTTCAATGACAAACCTAATTCTGGCTTCCGTTGCATAATAATCCAAGTACTCATTCTATAATTAGCTAATATCCTTTTAATCTGTTATTTTACAGAGAGATGTTAAATGAAAGCCTTTCAAATTACGTGCAGGTAGTATGTAAATTATGCAGAATTATACAAAATTTCATCCTAGTGATAAAAGTTTCAATTAATATCCCGCAGAAAGCAGTATTTATGTGGACAACCAAACCCAAGAGTCTCTTTGTCCACTACAGTCCAGATTGTAGTCTTGTTTTTAGTTAATGATATGCATTAACTTATTATGCTAATAGTATGCAGTGGGCCAAGATCAGTGTCTATATTTATAATGTTTCTATCTACTCATCTCTAGATATAGTTGAATCTATGCCAAAAGCAAAGGCATTTTTGCCTCATTTGGAAAAAAAAATCATGCAAGAGCTTCTCAAAAGACATGACGTTAACAAAAATGGGCAAATTTTGATACATATTTGATACACAAAACGAATCATGTTTTTTTTTTTTTTTTTTTTTTAACAGCAAGCATCCTTCTAGGAGACTGGGTCGTAATGTATGAGCAACTGTGATGACAGCACCTATTATGAGCCAAATCCATGACTGAAACTGCAACCGAGCATTCACAACAAATGCAAATTCATTTAAATACATAAATTGGCTTATTAATGTTGTCTCGGATTAATTTCTTTGAGTTTATGTCGCTTTCCTGACCCATTTAAAAGTGCCAGCTAGTTTGTGCCGAAACATCTCACTTGCTGAACTTTGCATGGCGTAATTTTCCACCGAATCTGTAGTCAGGCTTTATTAGGAGGTTGGTGCTTTTTGTTTCTGTACATTTGGGTTGCTCGCAAGCACTGATATGTGTGTGATTATAGGTGTCAGTATTGATCTAGCTTTTGCTTTGAAGGCACTTGCCTCTGGTTGAATTGGAGATTTGATGTCTTTGAAGTTAAAATTCTGCTGCCTGCAGAATCTGTCCTTCATATTGACCAGTAAGCTTATCGTAACCGAGCACAAGCCAGTGCTGATCACTGTATTAAGGCGTCATAATTTGGTTTTTAAAAATGCACAGGCTTTGATCGTGTTCCTCTAGGAAAAGGCTGACAGGGAACTTACCTAATTCAGTCAGCATGACTGAAAGAGATTGTCTTTTGAAGTTGGTAAGTGCTGCATGACCACCCAGATCTCTTTTTAAACACAGCATAGCACTTTTGATCAGAATGTGTATAACTGATGACTCTTTTAAATGCTGTAATATTTCAGATTGAACACTGCAGTGGCATGTAGTGACATTTTGCTTTCTACTTGTTGTCATTAAAGGGGTACATTTAAAGACACTGGACAATAAAATGCATAAAAATATTCTTTTTGAAGGAGCTTTTTTGATGCATTTTAATATAGCCATTTAAAAACATTTAAAAGCTTTTTATGTTCTAGTTATTTATTTATTTCACCATTTTTAATTTATGTTTATAAGTGAAGAAAATTCTCATTAAATGGATGAAATTCCTTTAAACACTCTTTCTTAAGAAAAAAAAGTAAGCATTTGGAGCAATTTAAATATTGTAAATATTTGAAAAAACTTATATCTGCCTCTGCCCAAACAAGCCATGTAGTGATATTTCTCTTGAAAATATGTATTAAACTTTTATTTAAACTATTTATTATAATATTTTTTTCCTTAAGTAATCATTTAATCAAGTATTATTTACTTTTTGCTGGATGCTTTTGCCATAAATGTTCACAAAAATGTAAACTTTGTTAAAATGGTATAAATGTTTAACAAAACCATATAAAACTGACACAAATGCAAAAACTTGTCTGAAAGCTTGACACATTCAATGATTTTTTTCCTTTTCTCTATTTGAAAGACTTTTATTTGTCATTGACCCAGGTAACGGTCTAATAAATGGAGGAATTTGCTTAATTCCGTTCAATTCATAGTCAATAAATCTTGGGAGGCTAAGAAAACACTCGCCTTAAAATACAGATGCTACTGAGGAGCGAATCATCTTTCATTAAACTAATTATATTAGTGCGTCTGCTACACAGGAAACAAGCTGTCAGTGTCGGCAGATAGTTCCTGTTTGAAGAACAATCAGCCGTTCTTTCTTTTATTAGTTCCTCTCCACATGCAAGAAGCCATCACATGATCAAACCGCACGCAGGTAACCAGAAAAAGTCAAATAATCTGAAACGATGCGTGCTTAGTCATACATCGCGTCTCTGCATGGCGAGAGGCATCCAATCAAATAGGTTGTTCAGTTCTAATGAAATTCACAGCAAGCCATCCAAATGCTGTCTCTCAGCAGAGCAATGTCCATTAATATCACATTATTTAATTTCCTCTTAGAAAAGCATAGCTATACAGTTCATACAATTGCTGGTAGTTGCTTTTGATCTACCGGATTACAAAAGGCAGTTCCTCAACATGAAGTTCTGTTTTCTTTGAAAAGATAATAAGCTCCGGAGGACAAAAAAAGAGAATGTATAAAAGGATGTGACACGGAGAATCACACGTAAGCAAGCTAGAAGTAATGAAAGAGCACTGTTTAGTGAAGAAATAAATGTTGCATATCTGAATATTTAATTTAGCCATGATTGCTCAAGGTTTTTCTAAAGTGTCCAGACTAAACAACTTCAAACACGTCTCAACTTGTCCTCCTTACAAAAACACCCAGAATTTTCCCTAAGCTGAAGAAAAAAGGAACATTTGAAGTTCAGTGTTTAGCTGTCTATAATTCCAAGCAGGAGATTCTAAGTGATATGAAAGCAGATGTTGATCAGAGCTGGAGCAGAACAGCGAAGACCCCCTGCTGAATGTGGAGACAGAGCTTCTCCTCAGGAGTACGTGACTTAACAGAGCATGTGGGTTTTTTCCAAATCAAGACTTTACTTCCCAGAATGTTACAGTACATCACTATAGTGAGCTGCATCACAGTCTTAAAATACTGATGTTTTTTAGGAGGTACAGATGCTTCAACATATTGTACTGAAATAAATGTGTATCCATGCAAGCAGCTGCCTATTATGAATATTCAATTATAGCCATATGAGGTTTCTTATTGAGACTTTTTTTTTTTTTGAAGGTCTGACGGTGCTGCAAAAGATCTTGGACACTGCTGCTGAGAAGACCTGGCAGGTAACATCCATAAACTTTGACACCCTGACAGAAGCAGCGTTCTTGAAAACCATCCAAGATCTGGATAATAAGAAGGAGTACAGGATCATTCTGGACTGTGAGCTGGAGAGACTCAACTCCATCTTAAACTTGGTGAATGCTTCATACGTTACTGTGATTAAGAACATGTTTAATTTTTTATATTGTGTGTATAGTGCATGTATTTTACTGTATGAACCCATAACCAGGTGGTTGGCCTGGACAAAATGTTCAAATTTTCTGCATGGATTTTGAGGGGAAATATGTGGAATGGATTGAAAAATGTGTTTGACTGAGCTGAAGTATTAAAGGGATGGTTCACCCAAAAATGAAAATCCTGTCATTAATTACTCACCCTCATGTCGTTCCAAACCCGTAAGACCTCCATTCATCTTCAGAACACAAATTAAGATATTTTTGATGGAATCTGACAGCTCTCTGACCCTCCCATAGACAGCAAGGGTACTACCACGATCAAGGTCCAGAAACATAGCAAGGCGATCGGTAAAATAATCCATGTGAAATCAGGTGTTCAACCGTAATATTACGAAGCTACAAGAATACTTTTTGTGCACAAAAGAAAAGAAAAAAAGACTTTATTCAACAATTCATCTCCTCCAAGTCACCCTAGCACCATTTTGGAGAGTATCCACTGAATGCAAACAGTGTTTGTTGTTCTGTGTCAGCCGCACCACACGGATACGTTTTCTACATTGTTTGTGCTTTGATTTGAACGAAAACAACGTATTTTTTCTTTTGCGCACAAAAAGTATTCTCGTAGCTTCGTAATATTACGGTTGAACCCCTGATGTCACATGGATTATTTTACCGATCTCCTTGCTATGTTTCTGGACGTTGATCATGGTAGTACCCTTGCTGTCTATGGGAGGGTCAGAGAGCTGTCAGATTCCATCAAAAATAGCTTAATTTGTGTTCCGAAGATGAACGGAGGTCTTATGGGTTTGGAACAACATGAGGGTGAGTAATTAATGACAGAATTTTCATTTTTGGGTGAACTAACCCTTTAAGCTAAGCATTCCAATAGTCATACATTGTTATTTCCAGGCCTACATTTACACATTATAATTTAAAATTATATAACAAATAATATAAAAAATTTGTTTAGCTAGATATTGGCAAGATATTTTTCTTTGTGAGGGCTTCTGTAAAGTAAAGTCCTCTCTCAAGCAAGCATGACCATCAATCTCTCCATTTGTATGCTTATTTACATTTTTCAAGTCTATGAATTCATTACCAACATACAAATTAAAATTCTTCCCACTAAAATACCCTTCACTAAAATAATATTAACTATTTATTTAGTAATCATAAGCAAATGTGAATGAAATTCATAGACCAAAAGGGTGGAAACTGTGGAGTTTGGTCTTAACAATTAGTACTGTAGCAAAATACTTAATCATTTTTAACATTTTAAAAAAACTTCATTCTTAACACGCACATAAAAAGTCTTGGTAACACTTAACTTAAATATAGCCTATATAAAATGCATTATAAAATTAGTTTTAATGCATTAATTATGCTTTATAATGGACCTTATAATGCATTGTATGATCTCATGAATAATTGTAACCACCTCTAATGCATTACAATTCTTATCTATTCATTGTTACACCTTTAGAAAGTATAATGCAATAAAACACATCACAAACAAACCTTCAAATATTATAATGCATTTTAACTTTGGCTACAATTATTTATAAAATTATATAATACATTATCATTATCATTATTAAATAACATTATCAATACCTTTTATAATGCATTGTACATAAAGCCTTTAAGTATAGTGTTACCTACGTCTTCTTAGTACAACACAAATTTATACTTCGTTAATCATTTATTTTATCTACAGTTTCCCCAGTTCATTTCTTAGTTTCTAAAGAGACTCCAAGTATTGTCAAAAATCTCTGTATTTATGTTTCATAAGTCACCGTGTATTCTCTTAACTTAGTAGCCTATAGACACTAAATAAGTTGCTCTGGGACATCTGCCTTCATTTTTAGAAATTTTATGTTGACTTCATTATGGAACATTACGTTTTCTTGGATTGCAGATAATTTCTCAGTACACTTTAAAGTTATGTTATGTCTTTCGCAGAATGATTTGAGAAACAATGAATTCCTCCTTCAGGCACACCAAGGCAATTACTTTTCTCACCATTCACCATCCAGACAAGATCTCAAAGAAACCACTGCCAAACCCAATGATCAAAAATCAGCATCCGATACAATTAACCCTGACGGTGTGCTTCGAGAGGCTTGCTGCTGTTCACAGGTGTTCCTGTGGTCTTCATGCACATGTAGTCATTAAGTCCTATAATTGGACTTCCTATGGTGACAGATGCCAAATCCTTCTTTCCTCCTTTCCATCTCGTGAAGTTACGACTGCCCCTTCTGATCACAGATATTCCACACTCAGTGAGCTTGGGAGGGTGTGCAGTTAAGTCCTGAATGATGGGACCTATTCATCGCTATTTAGAGAGCCAGGCTAAAAATTATACTTTAATTGACGTAGAATGAAAGAGGCTTGCCATTAGCTGCGGCGAAAGAGAGAGGGTTGTGCTTTTATACTGTCATGTGTGTTGCATTTGTCTTTCAGATTGCGTCACAAAAAAAGAACTTGAAGAACTACCATTACATACTAGCAAACCTGGTAAGTGAAGCATCCTGTATCCTTCAGCCCTCTTTGGTCTGCATGAATGAACTATGAGCCTTGAGGATACTTAAGATGTATTGTCGGTTAACCTCTTGAACATTGACTGAAATCGCAAGGGAACGCTCAGATAAATTGATAGTGGTGTTTTACATTGCATGGCTACTTTCCCCACCTTTTTTCTGGGTGACTGGGGAGTGTGCATGCTTTTAAATGCGACACACAATGCAGACCGATTGCAGATTACCCTCTGACAGAATTAGCATTTGTACCCTTTCTTGAAGGTATTAAGATGCCCTTTTTTGCATCCTTTTGAGTGGTGTTACGGCCAGCTCATTTTGGAACTGCAGAATAAAATATGGGTCTAACACCCTTGTTCAATCAAAACAAATTATTTTATTGTTGATTAACCAAATATAACAATGACCCCAAATAACAAACATGAGTATAGAGAAAAATAAGAACAAAAAGGAAAAAAAAACAAGTCTGTGAAGAGTGGGGCTTCCTGTGTAGTGAAAGATAATGAGGGACACCTGCGCCTCACACCGGTCTCGAGTCCTTCACTGTCGTCACTTCTCCTTTTATCCTAATCAGTTAGGTCTACTGGGTGAATTATTTGTCACTTTTTATTTATTTTATTTTATATTCTATTCTATTTTATTATTTTATTTTATATTTTTATTTTATTATTTTTATATTTTATTTTCATTGGCTTCCTATGCTCAGAAAACACTAATAATTCTGCACTTGTAGACTGTGACACAAGAAGCATTGTAAATTTAACTTTAGATATTATTTCGAATCAAATAAAAAATGTTCCATTTTATTTTTGAATTTATTTATTATTATTTGATTTTCACTCTTTGACCATACTTTTCAGATCTTCCCTATGGAACTTTATATGCCAGGGCTATGGTTCATTAGAATGTTTCATTAATATTTTAGTTTCTAATTTTCAGTTTTCTAGTTTCTATTTTTTCAGGATGGGTTTATTAACTTCATATTACAAAAGAATAGATATAATTGGCCGACTAAAGAAACTGTAATGCAGCACTGAACTGTGACTTCACAGGAAGCATTGTAAATGTATAATTGGGTTCTGTGATGGGTAGAAAAGAACATCCTCCAAACAAGGCTCCAAGTACATATTCCAATTCAGCGATGATGAAAAAAGATGTCATCCCATAACCAATTATGATGAAAGCAGCAAGGATGCAACACTTTGCATTATAGAGTCCCCTGGGGTCCATCGCCACATGGGTCGGTCACCCAGATAAGCAAACATACATGTAAACACGGATACAATTAGCTGTTATGACACAGATCCTGTGATATTTACCCAGCATGCATATCTGTGTATGTCTATGCATATCACTGTATCATTAGCTCTAACACTGACTCTCATGTAACATTTTATATTGACACATTATAATGACATTATAATTATACAACACATTATATTGTCAACTCTAACCATAACTGTGCCATAAAGCCTTGGTTTCTAATGGGTAGTTTTCCAAGATCTCGTCAAAGTGTTCTGACTTTGAGTATGGGTTTATATTGTGTTCTGTTTGACTGAATACTGTTTTCTTTTCAATTTAACTTATTGCTGCAATAGAAACTGTAATAGATTTTTTAACTCATTTTATTACCCTGAAAGCATTTCCTAACATAATTATGCTATTAAAAATGATTGCAATTGCTTTTCCTTTTTACATTAGAGTACACTAAGTCCTGAAACTTGTTAGGTTAAACATTGGTCTGTGTATCAATGCAGGATTGAAAGGTGTATGAATAAATGGAGATTTTGATGTGTTTGCCTTCAGGGATTTCTGGATCTTAATCTCACAGAATTCAGGAAGGCAGGTGCCAATGTGACAGGCTTCCAGCTCATGAACTACACAAACCCTACTGTCAGCAGGACAATACAAGACTGGCTGGAGTTTGACAGTAAAGACTTGAAAAGTCCCAAAAGGAGGCTCAAGGTAAAGCAAGGTCTTAGTCATAAAAACATGATTTTAAATGCTCTCATGATGGACTTAAAAAGGTGTGTGCCCTGCTGAAAATACCTTGAATTTCCATTTTGATCCTATCTGGTTAATGCATTTAAGAGGTGAATTAAATCTTGCTACTTAAACTAGCTACGAAACACATCAATGTATGCTGGTGACCCTCTATGCTGGTCTTTTCAGCAGGGCAAGTGAAAGCCAAAGATTGTGAATAAATTATTTTGTCCTTTTCCCCTTTTCATTTGGGATGTATCTGTGTAACATCTCAGTACACTGGAGCGCTCACATATGATGGGGTGACTGTCATGGCCACTGCCTTCCAAAACCTGAGGAAGCAGCGCATTGATATCTCTCGCAGGGGGAATGCAGGAGAGTGTTTGGCTAACCCTCCCGCACCCTGGGGCCAGGGCATTGACATTCAGAGAGCCCTACAGCAGGTAACCAGCCACTTTTTACACCATAAGAGTGCTGGTTCTCATGAGTCATGACAGAGCTGTTACTTTATCAGAAGAACTGAAGGCCTCAGAACTGGCTTGTATTTTTTAATGACTTGGAAGTCGAACGACGAAATAATGCGCTGTTACTATATAACCTACCCACAAACAAACATAGCACATCAGGGTCATCTTAACATCCAAAGTAATTTGATTCAGCCTCTTTATGCAATCACAAACTGCTTTTGTTTCATCCATTATCTGATGAAATTCTTAGCAATCATATAGATGTTGATCGTAAATACATTCAGACAAAGCTTCTGTGCAGCGCCGCATATACAGTGGGTACGGAAAGTATTCAGACCCCCTTAAATTTTTCACTCTTTGTTATATTGCAGCCATTTGCTAAAATCATTTAAGTTAATTTTTTTTCCTCATTAAGATGCTGATTAGTTGATTGGGCTTCGTAACTTCTTATTGGGCATTTCTTTTTTTAAATCAAGTTTCTGTTCATGACAAAAAGGGCTGTTGCAGAGCTAATTTTACCACCCAGAACTGGCTTTTCAGCTTTTAAAAATGTAATTTTTTCTTAGGGCTGCACAAGTTAGGGAAAAGGCTCATTGCAATTAATTTTTTAAAGCTTGAGGTTTACTTATACTCCAGGTTTAAGCTTCTCTTGAGTTGACAACAGCCGGTTTATAAGCACTTTTCATTACAAGTTGGGGAACAAAATTTGAGACACTGAAAACGCAGGATCATGAGCTGCTTGCGTGTAAAGGAACGCAGTGCTGCACTTAAGATGCAGTACATATATTTATTCAAATAAATAGCAGCCGTTGTGATAATCACACTAAGCCATAATGATTTCAGTTTTATTTTAATTAATCATGTAGCCCCAGCATAAGTATCATTTGGCTTCCTGTGCAAAAAAACGTAAATCAGGTTTCACACCTAGTGAAGTTCTGCATGAATGATGAAGATGAAATGATGAACAATCTGATTATGTGTGATTCTCTCTGTAGGTGCAGTTTGAAGGGCTTACAGGACATGTTCAGTTTAATGAAAAAGGGCATCGGACCAACTTCACCGTCAGCGTGATGGAATTTGGTCCAAACGGACCCAAGAAAGTAAATCGAATCATTTTCCCCTGCTTGCACACATATGGTGTCCATGCTTACCAGCGCATCCCAATAATCATACATTCTGACTTCTCACTTGAAATTTTAGAAAACAGATCACGCTTGACATTTTCCTGACATAAATTTGATTCGGAATGATTAACCTGAGGTTGTACCTGAAACTTTAACACTGGCTGGGATGAAAGCGAATGAAGTGTTAGTCACAGGCAGGCTTATAGAGCCGCGTATGCATTTCAAGTGATTACAGCTCCTCTTAAGCCGTCAATATGAATATTTAACATTCTAAAAATAGTGGCTCTGAAATTCCTGTGCACTGCTGTGATATTCCTCTCTTCTGCCTGCAGGTGGGCTACTGGAACCAACACGTGAAATACGTGAGCACAGCTACTTACAGCAACATGCTCAATGAGACGTTTGGACTGCAAAACAGGACCTATGTAGTCACCACCATCTTGGTGAGTTTTGCGATACAACTCGAGTTGTAATGGAAAGATAGTAGAATAATAGTTAGTTCTGCTTTTGTATTGTTTTTTAAAGCTATTTCTGTTCATCTGTTCTGGCAATGTGTCACATACAGTGTGAATTACAAATCATCAGTGTCATCAAGTTGAAATGGTGTGCATGTTTTTTGTGTGCGTGTGTATGCAGATAATGATCCTGAGATGTGTGTCATTAAGCTGAAGTGTGCTATTCTCACTAAACGGCATTTAAAAAAGTATGGTTCTGGTCAACCAAACGGATAGTTCCACTCTAAATTCATGCCATTGTTTGAGCCTATATTACTGTGTCAAGCTATGAATGGTTACCAGTAAAAATATAATAGGTTTTTGTGAGTTTAAAATAAAAATAAATCATATTATAGGATATATAGTCAAATATGTGAAATATGAAGTCTTATTACAAGATCTCAATGACCTTTTTAAGTATGAAACGGGCTTTAGTAATATTGAGAATGGACAAGAAAACTTTTATTTTTACATCAAAAAAATTACACAAACTTTATATACAGTAAGCTGACCAATGGCCCTCGGCCATTTTTGAACTATAGTTGAACGTCTCTCAGCTCAGTTCACTCTGATTGGCTGTTCAGCTTAGCCAACCAGTACACGAGAAGAGTAGCAAAAGTAATGAAATCGTGCAAACGGCAAAGCCAAGAATGAACACGGAGGCTGTTCTCATTTTACATCTGAGCATTCCAATATGTAAATATTTTTATAATGGCATGGCTGACTGGAATGTATAAAGTTAAGACCAACTGATAAGCATGATTCATATTCAAAATAGTAAGCAAGCCTGCTTTTCTTACAGTTTGTATATGTTGTATAGTTTTAGCTTCCCTTTTTGAATGACAAATATAGACTACTGCCACTTTTTGGTATAGATAGTTATTTCCTCTCTTGAAAACGCAGAACATACGTGCTAGTTGGCCATTGCCTGCAGTCTATGTGGTGTGTTCAAGCACATTTTTTGGCCTAGATGCAGGTGACACAAGGCGACAACACAGTGTGCTTGTTTCACCGTTTAGTTCTGTTGGTTTGGTGTATCATGGCCTGTACTTCGCTGCGCCTTCAGATCCAGTCACTCCCATTTTACTTAGTAGCCACAAACTTGCTAGAGCATACAATAAAGACATAAAAAAGCATGAGCAGTATTATTGTCACCATGTACATAGTGATATTTTGGTGTTCCTGGTAGATTATATCACTTGTTTTATGGAGAAAAAAAATGCAAATTCTAAAAAATTGTCACCACATGATCCCTCATTCAGAAGATTTTTGTTCCCTGCCTCTGGGGTGAATCACCATCCTCTCAGGAAGGTGAGAGGTAGTGTAAATCTTTTGAACCCTGCTGGGTTTACTGTTCTGCTCATTTCGGGCACAGTTTGTGGGCTGACTCAGAGTTTTGAGTGTCTATTAATCTTATTTCAGTGGAACTCCAAAAAGAAATACCCTCATTCCCTTAAGGATTCTTCTTTGACAGTGGTTAGCTGTACTATTGTACTATTGTGACAGCTGTACTATTGATTTGTCTTTTATAACAGACTACAGGACTGTAATATTATACCCACAGGTGTGTTTCCTCATACACACATTTCAATGTATTTCTCTTGTTTTTTGTTGAGTTTTTTTTTTTTCTCTTGATGTTGTGCTGTGTAGATGCGCAGAACTGAGCTGAATGCAACTCTTCAATAAAATATAAGCTGAGAAATATGCTGGAAATGCAGAAAACATTTGATGTAGCTGATGCAAGATTTTCTTTCAAGCCACTTCAGCTACTCTGAATCATGTAGTAGCCAAACAACTAGACTGATCTTGCCCTTGGTACCACATGAAATAAGAAATGCAAAATGAATGTGTTCTTTATCCTTAGGAGTCTCCATATGTGATGCTGAAGAAGAACCATGAGCAGCTCGTGGGTAATGACAAATATGAAGGTTATTGCGTGGAGCTGGCTGCAGAGATCGCCAAGCACGTGGGCTATTCCTACAGACTAGAAATAGTGGGGGACAGAAAGTATGGAGCCAGAGACTCCGAGACAATGATGTGGAATGGGATGGTTGGAGAACTAGTGTATGGCGTAAGTAGCTATTATCTGTGAATGTTATCAAGTTTTGTGTTGTAAGGATTGATTGATTGATTTATTGTAGTCTTTCCACTATTCCCTTTTTATTTTATTTTATTTAAATGGGCATATTAACTTCTTGTATCTCTAGTGTACATTAACAGTCACTTTAGCTTCAAGCTGCATTTCCTTCATTCCTTGTGGGTCCGGTCTGTAACAGTGACAAAAATCTTTTCTGAAATAAGTTGCAAAGTGCTGACAAAGTTTGCCGCAGAACAGAGAACAGGACACAGTGTGTCCAAACCTCAACAAGCCTCAGGTTGAATAAATGTTTTTTTGTCTCTTATCACTTATAAAGTAGATTTTCCCTACTGTCAGAGCATGTTAGTGCAATGCCTGACTTTCTGGCAATTTTGCAACATAACAAAGAGTCCTAACGAAGGCCAATTAGCAAGATAGAATTCATAATAGCAAAACTAAGGTGCATGTGAGGTTGGCTTTTGTACACACTCAGTTTCTTATTCTGAGCATTTTTACCCTGAGGCTGCAGCATTAGTGGCTTTGGAATGCTAAGCAGTGTCAGATGTAGTCTGTCTTCATTGGGCTAAACGCGAACACCACAGCTCAGTGTTGTCAAGCGGTGTTCGTTAGATTTCTCTTCTGCTTGAAAAAAATGAGGCATTATTATGATGCATAGAGAGCAATAGCGTATGAGGGATTCTCTTGAGGATGCAGCATTGAGTAGAACTGACTCTGTAGTGATTCATAATACTTGAAGTTATTTATATGTTCAACTGCTTCTAAAATGGTGGATAAAACTTTTTGTTGATTTGCACTTGATTTGTAATTCCAGTGAGTTCTGAAAACCTACAGAGGATCTGCCTTGTTGTATGCAAACTGGATCTCAAAGCTTTGTAAAACATATTCTGAATGTTTGATTGCGTCTCTCTGAGAAGCTGTTGAAAACATGATTGTCACTCTGCCTCTGCTTAATGATGTAATCATATTGTCTTGTAGAAAGCAGATGTAGCTGTCGCCCCCCTCACCATCACTTTGGTCAGAGAGGAGGTCATCGATTTCTCCAAGCCCTTCATGAGCTTAGGTATATCCATCATGATCAAGAAGCCCACAAAGTCCAAACCAGGTGTCTTCTCCTTCTTGGACCCACTGGCGTACGAGATCTGGATGTGCATTGTGTTTGCCTACATTGGCGTGAGTGTGGTGCTGTTTCTGGTGAGTCGTTTCAGTCCGTATGAGTGGCACGCAGATGATGAAGAGGATGGAATGGAGCAACAAACCCAGGACCAGAACCAACCACCTTCACCAGAGCCCAACCAGTCACCAAACCAGCATGGTCAGAGTCAGAATCAGCGAGAGGAGAAGCAACCTGAACACACCAATGAGTTTGGGATCTTCAATAGCCTGTGGTTTTCCCTGGGAGCCTTTATGCAGCAAGGATGTGATATCTCACCAAGGTAGGTGGAAATGAAAAAAAAGCCATTTTCATCATCATTATCATATTTTTTTAATCTTCCACTGCAGCTTTTTCGTTTGACTGACTCATATTCCACAAACAACATCTGTGATGGAGAAAATGGGTTGTAAAATAAAGATGATCTTCTTAATCGTCTGCTGCATTACACCATCCCTGAACTACATCTGAAATGCAGATCATGTTGAAATAAGATGATTCAGAATATATTAAGAAAGGCAGAGGGAGATTTAATTTGAAGAGAAGGTAAAGATTAGATTAATGATTGATTTTTATGACCAAAAGAGATACAGTTTTATTGCCTGATTACCTACATGTGGAACCAATTATAGTATATATGTGACCCTGGACCACAAAACCAGTCATAAGTGTCAATTTTTCAAAATTGAGATTTGTATAGCATCTGAAAGCTGAATAAATAAGCAAGCTTTGCATTGATGTATGGTTTGTTAGGATAGGATAATATTTGGCCGAGATACAACTATTTGAAAATCTGGAATCTGAGGGTGCAAAAAATCCAAATATTGAGAAAATCGCCTTTAAAGTTGTCCAAATGAAGTTCTTAGCCATGCATATTACTAATCAAAAATTAAGTTTTAATATATTTATGGTAGGAAATTTACAAAATATCTTAATAGAACATGATATTTACTTAATATCCTAATGATTTTTGGCATAAAAGAAAAATCGATAATTTTGACCCATACAATGTATTTTTGGCTATTGCTACAAATATACCACAGCGACTTGAGACTGATTTTGTGGTCCAGGGTCACATATATATATATTTTACCATTTCAGCTTTTTGACACAATACCTGCTTGATCATTGGACTACAACAATAATATATAACTTTATATATAAAATGTTAAAATAGAAAAGTTATTTTAAATTGTAATAATATTTTACAATATTGCTGTTTTTACTGTATTGTTGATCAAATAAATGTAGCCTTGGAAAGCATAAAAGAGTTCTTTCAGAAACGTTAAGAGATCTTAATGATTCCAGAATTTTGATGATATAATATAATTAGGGCTGTCAGTTTAACGTAATTAATTTAGTTATAAAAAAAATGTGATTAAAATATTTTAACTTAACGCACTGGCCCCGCCCCAGACTTGTATGTCATCTCACATCTCATAAATATGTTGCAGGGTAACAACTACATAAATGCAGTTATGCCCTAAAATGCAAGATATTTGGACAAAAAATGCCCCTGTATGAGTTGTCTCATATTTATATCACACGAGCAGCGAGAGCAATATCACACGAGTGGTCTTTTTGTCCTGAACACCTGAGTTTAAATGTCATTTTATACAACAGTTCAGTAAATAAGAGATTTAATATTGTGTTATATTTTAAACAAATACCTATAAAGCCACCGCAGAACAGTTGTGTTTAATTTCTGAATGAATCCTCATTTTGAATGAATCGTGTGAACCAATGATTCAAATGCCCATTCATAAAGAGAGCTGTTTATGAATCAGCCATTTGAACGAATCAAATGAATGAATAACTCATAAAGACATCTGTCACCTGCTGGCAGTATTAGTTTCCCCTTTAAAGTATAATTTCATTTATTTAAAAAAGAATAAATAAAAGTAAATAAAATAAAATATTAAAGGGATAGTTCACCAAAAAAAAAAAATTCTGTCATTTACTCACCCTCATGTCGTTTCAAAACTGAATGACTGACTTACTTTTGCGCAACACAAAAGGTATTTTGAAGACTGTTGGTAACAAAAGGAATGTTTCTCAAATTATCTTCTTTTATGTTCCATAGTTTATGTTAGGCCGTTGTAGCATATACGTTTATGTGTAATAAATTTTTTTGAATCAAATAAAATATTTCTTTCTAAAGCTACTATTTGCAATGTCTACTTGATACTTTCTCATTTAACTCAATAATAGCTTTAAATATCCTTGTGGGTATTTTCACAGCCAAATTTAGTTTGTGATTAATTAGATTAATTATTCGCCGCACCATGTAATTAATTAGATTAAAAATTGTAATCGACTGACAGCCCTAAATATAATATAATATAATATAATTATCATTTATGACTTCATTGTTGTTATCTGCACCATTATATTTATGCAAAATTGTTTTTTTATTTAAATGTATACAGTGGGGCAAAAAAGTATTTAGTCAGCCACCAATTGTGCAAGTTCTCCCACTTAAAAAGATGAGAGAGGCCTGTAATTTTCATCATAGGTATACCTCAACTATGAGAAACAAAATGAGAAAAAAAAAATCCAGAAAATCACATTGTAGGATTTTTAAAGAATTAATTGGTAAAGTCCTCGGTAAAATAAGTATTTGGTCACCTACAAACAAGCAAGATTTCTGGCTCTCACAGACCTGTAACTTCTTATTTAAGAGGCTCCTCTGTCCTCCACTCGTTACCTGTATTAATGGCATCTGTTTGAACTCATTATCAGTATAAAAGACACCTGTCCAAAACCTCAAACAGTCACAATTGCATATATTGCAAACATGTTTTTATATTTGTTTTAGGCTGTATAATTCTTTAGCTACACATTTAAAATTTTATTTGATCCCATCTTTTTGACTGCACTGACTGACGCTTGTTCACATAATTTTTTGTCGCTAGCATTAGTCATGATGGAAGTGTAACTATAGGTTAGGCTAGTGTTGACACCCCTGATAGGGTCCTCTAGCCTCATTATGTGCAGATTGGCCTTGAGCCTCTGGGTGTGCAGGCTCCTCTGCTAGTGTTTGACATTTTGGTTGGACATGTATATCCTTGGCTTGAGGGAATAAAGCAACACAATCAAATTAGATTACACTGCCAGAAAGCGTTCCATGACAGATGTGATTGTCTGCACCAGAGCACTCAGCCTGACTGTGTTTCTCCATGCTAGCTGTGGACTTCCGTGGAAAACTCCATCACCTCACTCCTTTGAGCTAAAGGAGGAATGCTGAAGTTCTGGGCAGACATGAGGCGAAATCATTAGAAACTCCTTGATAGCGCTCTGTGTGTGAGGGAGGTCAGTTGGATTTCATGTTTGTGAAGTCCTAGATTAAACTGACATGGTGCTGAATCATCATGTTCTTTTTACCTAAGGCCTTCAGACAGTGAGAGGGAAACGCGTCTGGTCTTTCATGGCTTCCAAGAGTGTATTTTATAGAGTAAAGTTTTTTTTTTTAAGTGATCAGGATTAAAGATTATTAATTCTTAAAAAGAATTATAAAACATAATAATACAAAATAGTAACTAAATCATTAGGCTACAATAAAACAACTTAATATACAATAATAATAATATAAAACTTCTTATAACTTCTTAAAACTTCTTTTATATATATATATATATATATATATATATATACATACAGTGCCTTGCGAAAGTATTCATACCCTGCCCTTTATTTTTTCACATTTTATGTTGCTGCCTCATGTTAAACTGCTTTAAATTACTTTTTTCCCACATCTATCTACACTCCATACACCATATTGACAAAGCAAAAACAGAACTGTCACAACTTCGTAAATTTATTAAAAATAAAAAAACTGAAATGAGTACATTGCATAAGTTTAACTAAATATTTAGCTGAAGCATCTTTACAGTCTCGAGACTTTTTTGTTTGATGCGACAAGCTTTTCTCATCATCATTTGGCAATTATCTGCCATTCTTCTCACCTCTTTACCTCTCAAGCTCTGTCAGGTTGGATGGGAGCAGACGCACATTTTCAGGTTTCTCCAGAAATATTTGATTGGGTTCAATCCCAGGCTGTGGCTGGGCCACTCAAGGACATTCACAGAGTTGTCTATTAGCCACTCTTGCTGTGTGCTTAGGGTCATTGTCATGTTGGAAGGTGAACCTTCTGCCCAGTCTGAGGTTCTGAATGCTCTGGATTAGGTTTTCATTAAGGCTATCTCTATATCTTGATACACAGCATGAGGCTGCTACCAGCCCATTTACTTTTGGGATGGTACTCTGCAGGTGATGAGCAGTGCCTGGTTTCCTTCAAATATGATGCTTAGAATTGAGGTCCATCAGACCAGAGACTCTTGTTTCTCAGAGTCTGAGGGTACTTTAGGTGCTTTTTTGCTAATTCCAAGTGTGTTTTCATGTGTCTTCACTGAGGAGAGGATTGAGTTTGGCCACACCGCCATAAAGCCCAGATCGGTGGAATGTTGCAGTGATGTTTGTCCTTCTGTAGGTTTCTCCCATCTGGATATATGATCATGGAGCTCAACTAGAGTGACCATCAGCTTCTTGGTCACCACTCAAACCAAAGCTCTTCTCCATCAATTGCTCAGTTTTGGTCAGGAGGCCAGCTCTAGGAAGAGTCCTGGTTATCTCAAACTTCTTCCATTAAGGGTAACCGAGACTACATGCTTCTATGAACCCTCAATGCATAAGAATTTTTTTCGATCTCTTCCCCAGATGTGTGGCTTGACACAAACCTGTTTCTGAGCTCTACAGGCAGTTGTTTTGACCTCAGGGCTTGGTTATGCATTATCATCTGTTAGACCTTTTATTAAGACATGTGTGTCTTTCCAAATCATACCCATTCAATTGAATTCGCCACAGGTTAACTTCACTCAAAATGTAGTAACATTTACAAGCAATATGAATGCTCCTGAGCTAAATTTCAACTGTCCCAGATAAGGGTATGAGTACTTATGCAATGGAATCATTTAAGCTTTTTTATTTTTAAAAAATTTGCAAAGATGTTAAAAAAGGTAATATATACAGTATATATATATATATATATGTCACGTTTATGTTCTGTTTAGATTTCCCTGTGTTTCTGTTCTTCCTGCCGGTAACCTAGTTTTCCTGTGTTCCCTGATTAGTTCATTAGTTTCCACCTGTGTTGATTAATCATCTCATTAATTTCTAGTTACATATATTATATATAGCAACCATTTAGATCAAGAAATAACTCTTTAATAAATATAACATCAATATAACATCAATATAATAATTATAAAATTATTAATAATATGAGGTTCTGAATGCTCTGGATTAGGTTTTCATTAAGGCTATCTCTATATCTTGATACACAGCATGAGGCTGCTACCAGCCCATTTACTTTTGGGATGGTACTCTGCAGGTGATGAGCAGTGCCTGGTTTCCTTCAAATATGATGCTTAGAATTGAGGTCCATCAGACCAGAGACTCTTGTTTCTCAGAGTCTGAGGGTACTTTAGGTGCTTTTTTGCTAATTCCAAGTGTGTTTTCATGTGTCTTCACTGAGGAGAGGATTGAGTTTGGCCACACCGCCATAAAGCCCAGATCGGTGGAATGTTGCAGTGATGTTTGTCCTTCTGTAGGTTTCTCCCATCTGGATATATGATCATGGAGCTCAACTAGAGTGACCATCAGCTTCTTGGTCACCACTCAAACCAAAGCTCTTCTCCATCAATTGCTCAGTTTTGGTCAGGAGGCCAGCTCTAGGAAGAGTCCTGGTTATCTCAAACTTCTTCCATTAAGGGTAACCGAGACTACATGCTTCTATGAACCCTCAATGCATAAGAATTTTTTTCGATCTCTTCCCCAGATGTGTGGCTTGACACAAACCTGTTTCTGAGCTCTACAGGCAGTTGTTTTGACCTCAGGGCTTGGTTATGCATTATCATCTGTTAGACCTTTTATTAAGACATGTGTGTCTTTCCAAATCATACCCATTCAATTGAATTCGCCACAGGTTAACTTCACTCAAAATGTAGTAACATTTACAAGCAATATGAATGCTCCTGAGCTAAATTTCAACTGTCCCAGATAAGGGTATGAGTACTTATGCAATGGAATCATTTAAGCTTTTTTATTTTTAAAAAATTTGCAAAGATGTTAAAAAAGGTAATATATACAGTATATATATATATATATATGTCACGTTTATGTTCTGTTTAGATTTCCCTGTGTTTCTGTTCTTCCTGCCGGTAACCTAGTTTTCCTGTGTTCCCTGATTAGTTCATTAGTTTCCACCTGTGTTGATTATTCATCTGATTCGTTCCCTTTGTTTGGTTCTTGCTTATAAGCCCTCAGTTCTCCCTTTAGTCTTGATCCGTTCTCCGTCATGTTTAGTTGTGTTATCATCGTCTCCTGGTTCCTGAGTTGTTTATTAAAGTATTCCGTGTTTGAATCGCACTCTCCCTGATTAGTTCATTAGTTTCCACCTGTGTTGATTAATCATCTCATTAATTTCTAGTTACATATATTATATATAGCAACCATTTAGATCAAGAAATAACTCTTTAATAAATATAACATCAATATAACATCAATATAATAATTATAAAATTATTAATAATAGAATAATTTATAATTAAATAATACATACATTTTTTATTATTTAAAATAATTTTTCCTGTTGTTGTTGTTCTCATTATTATTATTGTTAATGCCATTATATGTATTAAACAATTGTCTCTTGATCTAAATTGTTGATTTATTATATTACAGTATATTATATTATAGCCTATTATATTTATATTATATTATATTATTTTCAGTTAAGTTTAAAATTCTGGCCCATTGCTGATCTGAGAACAAATGGCTGTAAAAAGTAGATATGCAAACGCATTAAATCACTAATAAAGTTACTTTAATTGTGAACAGGCGGTCATCTTAGAAGGTGCACAGGCAGATAAGGATGTTTTTTCTCCCTGTAAAACAAGGCAAAAATAGTGATTAAAAAAAAGAATTTACACAGCTTTGAGCATGAGTTCTTGTGTTGGTGGGCAGTTGTATATTTAATACTTTGAACTTCTTCATATTCCCTCAAGATGTTACATAAAGGTACTTTTTGGATTGTGAGGCTATTTGTCAGCCATTTCAGAAACCACTCTTTAAAAAAAGTGTTTTGGTAATGAGAATTGTGTGGGCCAGACAGAAGACACCAGGCTGCTTACAGTATTTATCTCTGACAGGAAACTTGTTTGTCCTCGACAAATGTCAGAGCTGCCACTCAGAGCTCTGACTGTTCACATTGTTATTCACTCCAGCTCATCTGTGCCATTGCTTCATAAAACTCCGTTACCTCATCTAGCCTCTGATTCTCTGATTAGTTTCTGATGAGGTGCTTATGAAGGGATTTCATTAATTCATTATTTCTTACAAAGGTGCCAAAAACAAAGTCTCTTTGACGTCTCTCGAGACAGATAACAAATAGAGAAGCTACTGTAAGCACGCGAGCAATCAAAGCAATTAACTCGGTTCGAGCAATGCCGTAATCTGAAGTCAGGAGGAGATGGCACAGATGATTAGCAAGCCACAAAATGTGAGCAGAGAATTACTGAAGCACAGCAGCCTGACATGACTCTGATGCTATATAAATTAATAACTCCACGATTGCTGCTCTTCTTTCAGTGGTTCACCCAGAAGTGGGAATTGCAGACTGTTTACTATGCATGTAATTCACTATCACTGTCACGTCCACTAGCATCAACACTGTAGCATTTCATAGCACATTTGAGTGTTGCAGCAGCTAGGCTATGTAAACAGTGTGCTTATGTGACCTGTCTTTTTAGATTGTGACTGCTAAAAGCCACCTGTTAGTAGAAACATCTGTGTTCAACTTCATAAAATCTTTATTTGAGACACACATCTTGATCACTGTAGCGTTAATTGGGTTATTAATTCATTAATGGGATTTATTTCTCTGCTCTGCATCATTGAATCTTACATTAATTAAAGATAAAGTAACACCTGTTGAAATACAAACAGGAAGTACTAGTTTTATCTATGTGCCGTAGACGTTTGCAGTGTAAATAAGGGGTTATCCAAGCATTAATGGCAAGGAAAGCCCCTTATACTTGTATGAGGTTATAGTACATTAAACCATGATCATGTGACTTTTCCATATGCCAGGTGACTTGTAAATGTGCAAAAAACTTTCCATTGCAGTTTTTTGAAATATTCCTTTTTTGAATTGCCTGAAAAACGACCTCATGTGAGCGTAAAACTTTTCATTGGGCGTATTTTCAATTCGCAATTTAAATTTGTGCAATTTGAAGGGCAATGGAAACTCCGCTATAGTTCTGTCTATCATTGTGTCTCTCTGTCATCCTTTCTGTCTGTGGGCCTGTCTGTCTCCTGTACTTTCTGTGTAACATTCTGTTGTTTTGTCTGTAATCTGTATATCATGCTGTCTGTCTATCATTCTGTCTGTAATCATGTCTGTCTATTGTTCAGTCTGTTGCTCTGGCATCATTCTGTTTGTCTGTCTGTCGTTCTGTCTATCGTTCTGTCTGTTGTTTTGTCTTTAATTCTGTCTGTCATTCTGTCTGTTGTTTTGTCTGTCTATCATTCTCTCTATCATTCTGTTAGTCTATCGTTCTGTCTGTTTTGTCTTTAATTCTGTCTATCATTCTGTCTGTCATCCTGTCCATCTTTCTGTCTGTTGTTTTGTCTGTCTATCATTCTGTCTGTCATCCTGTCTATTGTTCTGTCTGTTGCTTTGTCTGTCTTTCATTCTATCTGCCGTTCTATCATTTTGTCTGTCGTCCTGTCTGTTATTTCTGTCTTTCTATCATTCTGTCTGTCTATCATTCTGTCTGCCTATGATTCTGTCTATCTGTTATTCTATCGTCATGTCTGTCTATCGTTTTATTTGTCTTTCTGTCTGTCATCCTGTATGTCATTCTTTCCATCTATTGCTGTGTCTGTCTGTTGTCCTGTCCGTCTGTCATTTTGTCTGTCTGTGGTCCTGTCTGTCTACTGTACTTTCTGGGTAACATTCTGTCTGTTGTTTTGTTTGTATGTTGTGCTGTGTATCTGTCATTCTTTCTGTAGTCATGTCGTTCTGTCTATCATTCTGTTAGTCTATCGTTCTGTTTGTTGTTTGGTCTGTCTATCATTCTGTCTGGTCTTTCTATCTTTCTGTCTGTCATAATGTATGTTATTCTGTCTGTCTATCATTCTGTCAATAATCTTTAATTGTGTATATACTGTATTGATATTTATATATTATTTATGTGTCTTATATTTTTACATTTTAATTCATCAGAGCACATGGCAACTTTTGTAATCAAAGAGTAAAAGCTGGATGCATTTTAGTCTAGATGTAGTTACAACATCTACCAGCAAGAGCTAACTTTGCTACGCTAACCAGCCAAATCTTGACACCTTAGAAAATAAAGTGAAAATGTAAGTTATTTTAGCCATAGGTGTTTTCAACAGTAAAACCCAATTACAATAGATAGAATGACCTCCACTGAACTATTACTATGAAGATTGCTCACATGAGGAACGGTGTAGATATGACTCCTTGGAAAGCTGTCGCATAAAGGCCAGATTAATTTTCCAATGATTTAAATTGGCCTTGAGGCCAATGATCTGTCTGTTCACACCTGCTGAAGAATAATCCAAGTGCGCTCCAGGATATGAGCATGAAGAAATGTGTGTGTGACTGAGAAACAGAGCGAGTAGTAACCCTGAGGAAGCAATACATGTTGTGTGCCTTAGGATCATTATTTGAGCTATGGAGTGTGTTTTTTGTGTCTCTGTGTGTTTGTGTGGGGTCAGACCATCAGGCTCTGCAGCGAGCATGACAGTTCAACCCAGGCGCCGTGGTGCCCCCTTCCTCCCGCGGGCCTCCGACTGTCACTTCAACTTTGTCCAGATTCCTTTTCCAAAGTACAAAAATACTCTCCCGTTTACAAACACTTCCATACACAATGACACCAGCAGGTCACATATACATTACGTTAGGTCACACATTTAGGTCACAAGCATATTAGTGTAATTTCACAATACAAACACACATACATAGAAGCCTGGAGGGAAGTCTCGCTCAGGCCTTTCCCACTGTCGAGGTGGCCTTGCCATCCCGAGTGTTTGGAAATGTTCTGCAGTGTTTAACAGAACTGTGACACCAGAGACGATCAGCATGTCGCAACGTTCCCAACAGCAGCCATCCGCGTTTCTTTAATGGAACAGACATTTTGCAGCATTACAAAGTGGAACGACAAGGAGACTTTTATTTTTAGTTTGTTACAGCTCTATTGTGAGTTGTCGTGTCTCCGTGGAGACATTATTGAGGGTGTTTGAAAGAATGTTTGTCCATGAGAACCTTTTACTTTGCTTTCAGTGTAGGAGTGACCCTTATTCTACGGATTAGTTTGATAATTCATTTGGAGTATTCATTAGGGGATTTGCACTGCCGGTATTCCTCTAATGTGCAAGTTGCCTATGTTCAGATACTTGTGAACCTGTAATGGTGTGCGGTGGTCTAAAATGAGAAGGCAAAGTCCTCAGAAAGTTTTTTTTTTTAATCAAATGTAAATTCATTAAAACATTACTTACACTAATTACTTATGCATTAACAATGTAATCAATAGTCTGTTTATTAACGCCAAGTATGAAGCTCATGAAGTGTTTTATGCATTTTACATTTATTCCAAAATAATAACTTAAAGCAGTAACAATTTAAACCATATATTTTATTTGTGAACTTATGTTTAGCTATTCTTTTTAATGGTTAACTTTTAACTTTTTTTTTTTTTTTTTTTTCAAAACATCAGTCACCAAATCTCTGTAAATATTGTTCACAGACATGGATTTCACCCCCAAAAAATTACTCACTAAAAACTCCCACAGATCATGTTTTCAGGCCATTTCAAGTCTTATTTTGATGTAACAAAGTGGTTATATATAAGTGTGTGTTGTTTGTTTACTTTTTTAAATTAGTCTTCCCGTTAACGGCATTATATTGTTGTATTATTGTATTCAGACTTAATCACGAAAGGTGGGATTTATAGCATGAACCAATCACAGCCGAACATAACCTGTCATATCCAATCATATCGCAAATATCGCTTTAATGCGGCATTTCACTTAAATCCACAAAGAACACAGAGACAAGAATTTATTGTGGTGATAATTTTTTGTTTGCAAACACACTACTGACTTTGATGGTTATAAAGGTAGACGTACCTCACAAAACAGCTGCATTCGTCTGTTTGACAGAGTGAATGGAAGTCAACTTCATATCACACTTCTTACAGCTGAGCGGACATGTGAAAATAGGGAAACCGAGTAGGTGAGAGAGACAACGAAGATAAGCAGTGTATAACAGAATGAGAGAGAGACAGTCTGATGTGAGGTAGGCGGTGAGTTAAGGGAGGTTTTTACTTTACTGTCGTTTTCCTCTTTTTCATTTATTTGCATTATTTCTTTTGAGCTATTTCTCTTGTAAGAGATGTAATACACTTCACTTTTTTTCCTAAATGCAGAACACTACATAGGTCATGATTGAACCAGAATGCAATTCTCACAAAAAATAAAATAATATACACTACCATTTTTTTTTAAATAAATGAATTCTTTAATTCAGCAAAGATGCAATAAATTGATCAAAAGTTACAGTAAATTTATATTTATACAAAATATAAATGTATACAAATAAAAAAATATATTATTTTTATTCATCAAAGAATCCTTAAAGGGATCAGCGGATGCCCATTTTCCACAAGTTAATATGATTCTTTAGGGTCTTAATGAAAAGTCTATAACATACTTTTGTTAAAATTTCTCAATGGTAGCGTAAAACAACACCCTTTTTACCTTGCCAAAAACAGCTCTTTTCAGAGCAAGCCGTTTTCTTGCATGCCGCTTTAAATGCAAATGAGCTCTGCTCACCCTGCCCCTCTCTTCCGAGCAGCTCTCTGAGAGACAGTAAACTTTAGCCGCATTCATCGTGAAACTTGCTAACTAGCACGTTATTAGGAAAGGCTATTTGAGAAGATTCATAAAAAAAAAAACCTTATACTCACTTCTTCTGTAACGTTAGGTGAGGCTGGATCACGAATGATTCGCGCGAACATAAATGCATTTAGGTAGATCGTGGGTGCATTCCTTTCAGAAACAAAGGTAATCCACTGCGTTTTCAGCGGCTCAGATGTTGGGAGTAAATGACGACTGCTATGTTCATTATTACATCCAACAACAAAACACCTCAATTGCTTAGGAGCCATTCTTGTCTACATCTGCTCCGGCGGTGAAACAATAGCGGACTGATGACAGCTCACTCAGGGCGGGTCTAAGGTGAAACGCGTGTGTCAATCAACAATCATGGGAGGGGCTAGGGTCTGTGTGATGTCACACAGACAAGAAGCTGAGAACGGCTTGATTTGAGAAAGAGGTAATGATTTTAGTAGATTAAAAAAACAGTTCAAACTACTTGTAAAAGTGTATGTCACATCCAATGACCCCTTTAAAAAAGTATCACAGTTCCTACATAAAATATTAAGAAGCTGTTTTGAACATTGATAATAATAATAAATGTTTATTTAGCACCAAATCAGCATATTAGAATGATTTCTGAAGGATCATGTGACACTGAAGTCTGGAGCGTTGATGCTGAAAATTCAGCTTTGCAATTACAGGAATAAATTACATTTTAAAATGTATCCAAATAAAAACAGTTATCTTACATTGTAATAATATTTTACAGTATTACTGTTTAATGCTGAATTTTTTATCAAATATATTAGCGAGTATATATTTATTTATTTTTACTGTGCTCTTGACATGATAAAGAGTGTGTGTGTGTGTGAAATAATTAGATTGTAGTTCTGTTAATGGCATTTAAGTTGACAATACTAAATTTTGTAGACTTTTATTAGTAGCATGAACTATAATTTCTGTTCTGGATCAATTCAATATCTAACATGTATTAACATTCCAACAAGTTCCCCTTTATAATGCAGGACATTTTGCTTCCCTATAAAAATTCAAAGTGGTTTATTGGCCCCTTTAAAATAACTGATAATATAATTGGAAGCTGAAAGAGAATATAGTTCCTTTGAAAGTGAAAAGGGGTGGAATTGTGTGCAGCATGTATTGGAAAGTAGAACTTTAGTGCAAGCTCGGCAGAACAGGATCTTTGATTAAATTTAAGACTTTTATTCAAAGGGAACAGTGAAGAATGTTTTCAATGTTTGAGGCACTGAGATCAATAGACATGTATTGAGAAGTCACAGATCAAAGCAGGCCATGTCTTCTGGACAAAAACATGCAGGGTTATGCCTTAATTTTCTTTTATTATTATTTACACAAGCAAGTTAATTTTGCCTTACAACTTCTGGGAGACTTTTTCTTTCCACTCGTTTCATTTACGCATCTTAAAAATGCTGACTTGTGCATTACTTGAATCCATGAGAACAAGCTGTTTTCTCAATTTAAATCTCTTTTGATGTTGATGTTATTGCACCATTGAATATATCCAAAAATAAATATAACAATCTGAATTTCTTTGCCGTGTTTTTAAAATACTGGGAATCATTCTTGCATACCGGCATCTCTCATAAACTGCTTGTAATTTCGGAAATGTGGCTTTAAAAAAATGTGGATATTTTCTCAGTATGTGTGTGTATAACAGTAGCTTATTCCATTTTAATGCATCCAGCAGCTCTTTTAAGGAAAGCAACACCATTTTACAGTATATTTCTAAGATGTTTATTGTAACCGCAGCAGTCCTCCGGTCATTCGTTTTGATGTTTCAAACATTTTGATGATAAAGTTCTGATGATAATTAAATTCTGCAATACAGAGGCCGAAAATGCCTTTGCTTTTGTTTAAATCCTGATCAGGATCCGATTTATAACTAGATCAGCCATTAAGAAGCCCTTTCTTCATCATATATGCCTGCTGATAAAGTAATTAATTTATTAATTAATCGTTATCTTTCCAC
The DNA here is from genome assembly GCF_001515645.1 of Sinocyclocheilus grahami. Taxonomy (NCBI): domain Eukaryota; kingdom Metazoa; phylum Chordata; class Actinopteri; order Cypriniformes; family Cyprinidae; genus Sinocyclocheilus; species Sinocyclocheilus grahami. The sequence goes on along the minus strand of NW_015505523.1, from coordinate 2,709,891 downwards.
TTTGTGCACAGCTAGAAATGAAAATCATATTAAAAATAGGACTCTTCAATATGAGTCTAATTTAATAGAGATCGCTATAATATGTCAGGCTGTTAACCACCTGTGTGTTTTTTTTCCACAGATCTCTCTCTGGTCGTATAGTTGGAGGTGTGTGGTGGTTCTTCACTCTGATTATCATCTCCTCCTACACAGCCAACCTGGCTGCCTTCCTCACTGTGGAAAGGATGGTGTCACCCATCGAGAGTGCAGAGGATCTGGCTAAGCAAACGGAGATTGCCTATGGGACTCTGGATGGAGGATCCACCAAAGAGTTCTTCAGGGTAAGAGGGAAGTACTTCACTATACTCTCAGAAAAGATGTGCAAAAATTATATTTTTGTCAGTACCCTCAAAGATTGTGCCTTAGGTTTGTACCGTATCTTCCACTAAAACATGCATATTAGTACTTTAAAGGAACACTCCACTGTTTTTGAAAATAGGCTAATTTTCCAACTCCCCTAGAGTTAAACAGTTGAGTTTTACCGTTTTCGAATCCATTCAGCCGATCTCCGGGTCTGATATTACGCAGCGCCTGAAATTAGTCCCAGCTAGGTAACTTCCAATAAGCCTGTTTTCAGGCGCTGCGTAATATCATTGCGCCTGCTGTACCCATGGTACGGCAGCAAAGTTCCTTGATTATTACACCGGAAGGAGAGTATAGTTCCTAGCCATATCGGCCTACAAAATCACAACTTTTCATTTTCCGTTGGTCTTAGTACATGATGTAACTACAGAAGAGTCAAGTTTTAAATAGGAAAAATATAGAAACTCTTTGGTCATTTTTGATCGAGATGCTAACGGTCTAATCAGATTCAATGATCTATGCTAAGCTAAGCTAAAAGTGCTACCGCCAGACCCGGAGATCGGCTGAATGAATTCGAAAACTGTAAAACTAAACTGTTTAACTCTAGGGGAGTTGGAAAATGAGCCTATTTTCAAAAATAGTGGAGTGTTCCTTTAAGATACCAATATTCAGCCTCAAGGTATTAATATGCACCCTTTAGGAGATAAGGTACAAAGAAGAGGGTACTACCCTGGTGAGAAGCTGTTGTAGCTTCTCAATTTTTGCATGTTTTATTTGTACATACAGTATTCAAAGAGAGAATTGGTCAAAAATTGTTCTGAACTACCTGAAATGATGCAACACTCTGATAACCATGATATCAGGTGCCTGTTTTAAATTTAAGTTTAAAAATACAAAAACAGAAAAAGCATTTCTGAGGAAAAGCCGGAAATTTAAGTTGTTTTTCAATGATAATTATCACTGCTGTAGATTAAAAAAAATTTATAAAAAATTGTGAAATATTATTACAATTTGAAATAAACTCTTAAATATATTTAAATTTTTAGCAGCCATTACTCTCGTCTTCAGTGTCACATGATCCTTCAGAAATCATTCTAATATACTGGTTTGGTGCTCAAGAAACATTTCTTATTATTATCAATGTTGAAAACAGTTGTGCTGCTTAATATTTTTGTGAAAACTTATACATTTATTTCAGGATTCTATTATTTAAATAGAAATCTTTTGTAACATTATAAATGTCTTTACTGTCACTTTTGATCAATCTAACGTCATTATATCCATCCTCAGAGATCGAAGATTGCGGTATTTGAGAAGATGTGGTCCTACATGAAGTCTACAGAGCCTTCTGTGTTTGTGAAGACGACAGACGAAGGTGTCGTGCGGGTGAGGAAGTCCAAAGGGAAGTATGCGTATCTGCTGGAGTCCACAATGAACGAATACATTGAGCAGCGCAAACCATGTGACACCATGAAGGTGGGAGGAAACCTGGACTCAAAGGGCTATGGAGTAGCCACACCTAAAGGATCTGCCCTGAGGTACACCTGAGCCTCCTAATAGTTCCGAAATGTTTTCTTTTTTGACAATGATTATGATTCATAAAGTCTGAGAGTTTACACTGGAGAGATGAGAGCATTAGACATAGGGTTCCCTTTCAGTCGGTCACTCTCAACGTCATGTCGGATGACCGACGAATTGGGATCTCGCTTAGAGAGACCAATCTACTTCGAGTGTAAACTAAACGAGCCAATGCACATTGTCATGCGATTATTGCATCCAGCTGCTGCTGATCACAGCGTGAGTATAAGTAGGCAGCAGATGCAGCGCATATTCAGCTTTTCGCTTCGGAGCCGAGCGGTTCTATCGTTCTGCTACTGACCTTCTAAGAGTAAAGCTACAGTCAAGCACGCTCTTCGTGGGCTCTCGTGCTGGTGGACGGCGCTTCAGCGGCGGTGGTTTTCCCGTGTCGAGTGGGTTGCACACAACAGGCTGCACTACCCTTGTGTGTGCTGCAGACGGCCATCTCCCCTGTGCGCTTCAGCACACTAAAAGAGCAAATTCCATCTAAAAGAGCTTCACGGGTGGAACGTGTTTTTAAAGATGTCGTACCATCCGTGTGTTTCTGCGTGCGGTCGTTACCTGGCGCCGGGTGATGGTCACGATCGCTGCCTCTCGTGTCTGGGCATGAAGCACCCTGAGGTGGCTTTCGTAGATGACTCATGCTCCCATTGCGGGGGTATGACCATCTTGGAGTTGCGGACCAGACTCCGTTACCTGCAAGGGGGCGGAGTGCCCGTGCCACTGCCTAGATCTGGGGTTCCCTCTGGCGGCAGCTGGGGGCACCCTTCTTCTGGCAGTGGGCGGACTGGTCTTACGGTCATGGTGAGGAATTCCCCTCCGGAGATGCCCCAGCCAGCCGGCACCCCGAAACCAGCGGAGCTCTGAAAAGAGCAGGCTGGACCCTCCCGGGGGGTACCACCCGTTTCATCCGAGGCTCCCCCCGACGACCGGATGTCGGTTGCAGCATCGGAGGGTGAGCCGGATTTCTCCGGGGATGAAGATCCGTCAGCGTTGCCGCCCTCTGGTTGCCCGGAAATGATGGCTATGCTTTCCCGGGCCGCCGAGAGTGTCGGGCTCGAGTGAAATCTTCCACCGCGTCCCGAACCCTCAAGGTTGGACGATTGGGTTCTCGGGGTGGCGCGCGAAAGTAAGCCTATATATATATATATATATATATACAGTGGGGAAAAAAAGTATTTAGTCAGCCACCAATTGTGCAAGTTCTCCCACTTAAAAAGATGAGACAAACCATTGCTCCCCTCCCGGGCCTGTAGGCACTCGTCGGCCTTGATCGGCAGTTCTTATACGGCCTGTGGAGAAGCTGCGTCCGCCTTACACTCTTCGGCATTACTGCAAGTGCACCAGGCTAAGGCACTGAGGGACTTGCACGAGGGTGGTCAAGACCCGGAAGTTCTCAAAGAACTCCGCACCGCAACGGACCTCCCGCTATGAGCGATGAAGGTTACGGCGTGGTCTCTGGGTCGTGCAATGTCCACTATGGTGGTCCAGGAGCGCCATCTCTGGCTGTGTCTGGCCGACATGCGCGAGACAGACAAGACAAGATTCTTGAATGCCCCCGTGTCCCAGACCGGCCTGTTCGGCGACACGGTGGAGAACTTTGCCCAGCAGTTCTCCGCTGCCCAAAAGCAGACTGAGGCCATCAGGTACATCCTGCCCCGGCGTGCACCTGCTGCCTCCAACTGGCCGCCGGTGGCAGCGCCTCAGCCCGCTCGTCACCGAGGGCGGCCCCCGCCAGACCTGGTGGTAAGCGAAAGAGCAAGAGGCCCTCGCGGTCAGTGGTACCCAAATACTCGACAAAAGAGCAATTTCTTCTACCTCTGGGTCCCCTTAGGGGACGGGGGGTTGTGGACGATCCAGAGCCGTATCACAGTCACCCTCCACTCTCGCCAGTGAGCAGCAGTGGGCATATCGGGAGGACGAACCAACGGACTACCCACGCACCCTCTGCTCAAACGCAGGTCAGTGTTACACACACCCAGACCCCGCCTCGGACTGGCACCGAGACGCCCGGGCCGGGTCCCTGCGTTCTTCCACGTTCTTCCGCGCTGCCCCACTGCGGGTACGCCTGTAGTTCCGTTGATGCCACTTACGCGGTGTCTGGGAGCCTGGCTAGAGCTACCCAGCCCGTCTCGATGGCTCCTTCGAACCATCAGGCTCGGCTATGCGATTCAGTTTGCCCGGCGCCCTCCCAAGTTCAGGGGCGTCCACTTTACCTCCTCGCGACAGCCCCTCCTTGGCCGATTCCTCTGAGGAAGGATTTACTGATTCCGAGACGGGGCACCCTTTGGCAACCGCATCCAGCCCTCTGGAAACTTCATGTCTGGTCCCTAGACGGGACACGGAGGTTCTGAGTGACCTACCTCAAGAGGTAGTCGACACCATCACTTCGGCGAGAGCACCGTCTACGAGACACGCCTATGCTTTGAAGTAGAACCTGTTCATTGAGTGGTGTTCTTCTCGCCGAGAAGACCCCCGAAGATGCCCGATCGGAGTTGTGCTGTCCTTTTTGCAGCAAGGGTTGGAGCGAAGGCTGTCTCCATCCACCCTTAAAGTTTATGTCGCTGCAATCGCTGCTAACCACGACCCCGTAGAAGGGAGGTCGCTGGGGAAGCATGACCTGGTCGTCAGGTTCCTTAAGGGGGGCGAGAAGGTTAAACCCTCCACGGCCCCCCTCTATACCCTCTTGGGACCTGACTCTAGTGCTCACGGCACTACAACAGGGCCCATTTGAGCCTTTGCAGACAGTTGAGCTTTCCTTTCGATGAAGACTTTGCTCCTGCTGGCATTGGCCTCCATCAAGAGGGGACCTGCACGCATTTTCGGTCAACGATTCGTGCCTAGAGTTCGGGCCGGCTGATTCCCAGGTAACCCTGAGGCCCGGCTATGTGCCCAAGGTTCCCGCTACTCCCTTCAGGGATCAGGTGGTGAACTCCAAGCGCTGCCCTCCGGAGGAGGCAGACCCAGTCCTAGTTTTGCTCTGTCCCGTCCGAGCCTTAAGGTGCTACGTAGACCGGACGCAAAGCTTCAGGACCTCAGACCAGCTCTTTGTCTGTCACGGAGGCCGGCAGAAGGGGAATGCCGTCTCTAAGCAGAGGATGGCCCACTGGATAGTGGATGCCATCACCCTGGCTTATCAGGCACAGGGTGTGCCCTGCCTGTTCAGGTTGCGAGCTCACTCTACCAGAAGTGTTGCATCCTCCTGGGCGCTGGCTCGTGGCGCCTCGCTGGCGGATATCTGTAGGTATAACACAGATATAACACGTTCGCTAAATTCTATAGCCTTTGTGTGGAGCCGGTATCCTCCTGTGTTCTCACCTCAAACGGGTAGAAGCACTGAGAAGCCCCGGCTTCGGGTCGGCTTGCTAAAACTACTCCAGAGAGTCCATATAGTTGACCCTGTTGAGTTCCTCCGTCCCCTCGGCAGCCAGACATGGCGGAAGCGTCCGGCGCCAGGCCTTCACTCGTTGAATCCTCGAGAATTGGTAGAAGGCTGGGTTCCATATGTAAGACCTAAGTGGATCCCATATGTGTAAAGTCCACGGTATAGCCTTGAGCCCGTGTTTCCCCGGCAGACTTCTGCCATTCCAAGAGGGTTACAATCACCTCCATTCTTCCAAATGCACCTAAGGAATGTTCATATGTGTATTGCTTCCGAAACCTCCTTCGGGAAGGTTCGAGCTTCCGTAACATCCCTGTTCC
>NW_015505523.1:2677583-2704259 GCF_001515645.1 Sinocyclocheilus grahami | reverse complement strand
TGGCTTCCACAGGACACTGGAAGGGGCAGTAGCTGTGGCCTTTTGGTAGGATCCCAATTCGTCGGTCATCCGTCCCTGAAGGAGGGAACGGAGATGTCACGTCCCGTCGCCACATCTCCTGTACCACCGCTGAGCGGCCGGGTCACCGGCTCAGCTCCTCAGCGAAAACCTGAATATGCGCTGCATCTGCTGCCTACTTATACTCACGCTGTGATCAGCAGCAGCTGGATGCAATAATCGCATGCCAATGTGCTTTGGCTCATTTAGTTTACACTCGAAGAAGATTGGTCTCTCTAAGCGAGATCCCAATTCGTCGGTCATCCGACGTGACATCTCCGTTCCCTCCTTCAGGGAACGAGGGTTACCATACGTAACCGAGACGTTTCTCCTGCATGAAAACTGGGTTAGGAGATTTTAAGTATCCAAAGTAGTATCCATTTAATGTCAAAAACCACACACATCAGCTTTAAAAGTAATATATATATATACTGTATATATATTAGATCTTTTATGTTGTTTATTATTAAAATATATTTAAATTGATGCATTATTAATGTTAAATTAACTAAAGTTAAATTAGACTTTGTCTTTGCTAGAAAGTTCGAGCTTATAATTTTTCAAAGAAGCATCTCCTCTGTAACCTCTCATTTTGTGTTGACTGGAATTAGTTATGATTGTCTGTGTTTGTGTTCTGTACCATTAACTCTCATCAGCTAAATTTGTACTCTTGCGTCTTACAATTCCATCATCAAGTCAAACATTTTTAATGTTTATGTGTTAATACCATGTCTCATTGTTCTTTTGCATCTCACTACAATGACTAAATGCATTCCAGTACTTCTTTTCTTTATAACATTTATACATCAATCAAAGAACACATCCTTGCAAATCATTCTGACCACAACAGCCCACAAAGCCCATTTTTCTTTAAATGCTAAATCTGAATTGAATAAGAGATGTGTGCCTGTTCACAGCCAAATTTGACTGTAGGAAACTAAAGGAGACTCCATTTAACAATATATACACTATCGTTGCTCACCAAGGCTGCAACTATTTGATCAAAAAATACAAAAAATAACAATAATATTTTTAAATATCATTATAATTTGAAATAATTGTTTTCTATTTGAATGTGTTTTCAAATGTAATTTGTTCTTGTGATGGCAAAACCTATTTTCAGCAGCCATTACTCAGTCTTTGGTGTCACATGATCCTTCATAAATGATCTAATATACTGTTTTGGTGCTCAAGAAACATTTCTTATTATCAATGCTGAAAATAGTTGTGCTGCTGAATATTTTTGTGGGTTAATGTGAAACGTTTGGTTTATTAATGCATCCTGTACACACAAAATATTGTCCATGTTGATTTAACAAAAATGAGGCACACACAGACACTTAAAAGGAAACTCTTAGAGTACACAGCCTTTTAAACTAGAAAACAGAGCAGTTCCAGTCCAGAGCTAATAAACGTAAATCAGAGGTTGATCTTTCTCTCAAAATCTCCTCTCATGTGTTCCATTTCAGTTGTTGAGATGGTCTTCCCCATCATTATCCTTCCTGACATCCTTGTTGTCTTGTGTACCCTGCAGATTTCAGATTAATGTTCATGGATGAAGTCTGGCTTTGTTTTAATCATCCAAAAGCACACCGGCCTCTTTCTCCCCCAGTCTCGAGGGGTGCAGAAAGAAGTCAGGGATTTTACAGAGACAGACGCCATCACAAGTGAGAATGGGCCGTATTAAGAACGCTCTGGGTTTGATTGCAGCGGTGGGATTCCCAAAACACGGAACGTGCAGTGTCCTTCTACCGCAACCACGGCGTAATAGATTATCCAGAGCTAATCTACAGAAATATTTACTTAATCTGGGAATCCTCTTACCGGACCACGCTGTGTCAAAGGGCTTAAATCCAGAGCATTGCTAATTCGTCCTGTATCCTCACTCACAATCTGGGTCTTGCTTGGTAAAATCTCTCATAATTTGGTCACAGTACTTTTTTTTTTACACTTTAGCACAACACAAGACAACTAATATTACATCAACAAGCCCAGCAGAGCCAGGCACACAGTCAGATCAGTTTTATGTTCTGTTCACTTCCTCTACGACTTAATAGACTCACTTTTATTTGACACAACCTCTGCCTCGCCGTATCATATCACCAATGCTGACCCAGCTTATTTTATTATCATTTCAAGAAACCCAGTAAACCTGGCAGTGTTAAAACTGAACGAGCAGGGCCTGTTGGACAAATTGAAAAACAAATGGTGGTACGACAAGGGAGAGTGTGGCAGCGGGGGAGGTGATTCCAAGGTCAGCCCCAATATGAGCTATCCGGCGGGTAACCAACCACCACCTTGGGGGGGGTAACCGGCAACTTCAGTTAACAAACACCTCGGCTGCCATTGTATGCTAATTGGAAATAGTCCAACCTGAAGTGGTTTATTTAATGCGATTGGGACGTTTAAATGATTGGCGGTCAATTATAACCTTGTCGTTTGAGCAACAAACTCAAAACTGTGCAAATCCGAGTGTTTCCGATCTCTTGCCGGTTACCCAAAGTGATATAGTAATACACATCTTGCCGTAGGGAGAAAGGTCACAAAGCTAGATGGAGTATTAATGCATATCACTTTGGCAGTGACGGTTTTCAAACTCTGTGACTGTGCTGTTCTTTCTTTTTTTTTTCCTGTTTTTGTTTTCTTTTCTATTTATCAAAAACATAATTTATGTTTCAAAACGTTATTATGGGTGTATGTTTGCTTAAATGCTGAATAACATAAGATAACATGGGTAATGTTATTTATGTTATTTTCCTGGTTGAAGAATCCCTGTAAACCTAGCGGTGTTGAAACTCAATGAGCAAGCCGTCTTAGACAAACTGAAAAACAAATGGTGGTACGATAAGGGGGAGTGTGGAAGCAAGGACTCCGCCAGAAAGGTCAGTTCACTCATTGGTCCTTTCCCTCACTTAGAGATCCAGCTTTAGCACTTTACTAAAGGCCCTGTCCTCTTCTCTCTCAGACACGCGGCACAGCCAACGCTCTGTCTCCAATCTGCCATTTACCCAGAGACTTGTGCGCTCTGTCATCATGTTGCTGTCTGGCCCTTATTACTTCCCACATTACAAAATAGATGTGATGCTTGTGGTGTATTTATAGAAATAGGCAACGTGGGTTTGTTTTTTTTCTTCACTCACTTCAGTGCTTCTGCATGGGCACTTGGTTCTTCGCTTGCGCTTTTACAAATTATTGAGCTTTTCTCGCTCATTAGTTCTCATTCACTGCGTTCGTATGTATTTGTGCATAAAACTTGAGTGCAAACCTCTTTACTCGTAAATCATGCATTCATCAATAAGTTCACGCACTTAAGAATAAAAGTTTGAGGATAAAACCAGTTGAAATCTTATGAATGCAAAAATCTGACTCTGGATTCAACTGTTATTATATTATATTATATTATATTTTTTCATAAATAATTGCAACCAAATGCATTATAAGGTTTGTTTGTCATGTTTTAATGCAGTATACTTTCTAAAGGTGTAACAATAATAGATAAGTATTATAATTTATAATTTATTCATTTATTCGCGAGATCCTGAAATGCATTATCAGGTGCATTATAAGGCATAATTAATGCATTAAAAATACTTTTTATAATGCATTATACATAAAGGCTGTGAGTAAAGTGTTAACTACTTTTTATATATAAACACAAAATGTATATAAATGTGTGCATTCAGAAAGTATATAAAAGTCTATTATTAAATTCAGCGTGTTGTGATGTAATTGTTTTAAATCATCACCACAGTTGGATTTAATCATCATATTTTCAAATCCATCCTGTTTTTCTTGTAGTTACCCAAAGAGTACAACAAGCAAATGTATTTTTAAATTTTAGATGCATCTTAGAAGTTACATCTGTGTTAAACTATAAATAAGATATAATATTAATACACAAAGAGGAGGATAATGAGTATTAACATATACTGAAAAAAACATTAGTGTTAAATAGTAGCTAAATTATCTTACATTACACCAGAATACTATAATTATAGTTTTGAATTATGCTGATTTCAGATGCATATTAACTACATTCTGTTAGTCCGGTGAATTTATACATGAATTTATAGAAGTAAAAAGGAAAGAGAGATTCTCACCTTGCATTCTGGGTGATTTTTAACACGTTTTATGGACAATGCATTTGTATACATATAAAATCAATATAATTTCAAAAATGAAAAGAATGAAAATATGAGTAGTAGTTGTTTTGTGCTATTTTCTCTTCATGGTATCCGCTTTCTCCTAAACTCCTCCTCATAACAACAGCGACATATAAAACCTAAAGCCACCCATCTATCTCAGCACGAGTAAATGGCAGTCTGGAGAGAAAAGTGTTGCCATGAAATGCCCTCTAACTGGATTGCTCCTCCCCTTAAGAGTCCTTCAATGCTGTCTCTGTCCAAAGACAATGTGCATGCCAATGGATGAGACCTCAATACGGTCGCCAAACAGATGCATGTCATTGACTCCCACCACCCCTGACATGACGTCTCTGCCACCAGAGACAGAAAGAGATGCCAAAGGCTCTCAGTTATGACCTTTGGACGAGAAACCTTAAAACACAGAATCAAGAAATTTTATAAACAAGACCTGCTTGGTTATACACAGTGGTGGCCAAAATGATTAGAACTAGTATTGTCACCAGCTTAGAAATGGTTTTAAGTCAGTTATTTCTATCTTTTGCTGTAGTGTGTCAGTAGGAAATATCAGTTTGCATTTCCAAACATTCATTTTATCATTAATTGTAATAATCCAGCGAGATTTTTGACAACAGCCAGTGCTCCACACAGAGATCTGATCTCAACGTCATCCAGTCTGTCTGGAATGACATGAAGAAACGGAACAAACTGAGACAGACTAAATCCAGAAGAACTGTGGCAACGTCTCCAAGATGCTTCAAGAAACCTACCTGTAAAGCTACCTGAAAAACTATGTGCAAGTGCACCGAGGGCAAAAGCTGCTTTAAATGCAAAGGTTGATCACACCAAATGTTGATTTAATTTAGTTAATATAAGTTAATTGATAAAGAAAATCTATTTATGACCTTATTTTTGACAGCATCCTCATTTTAGAGCATTTTTACACAAGTGCCTAAAACTGTAGTACTGTAGCTTTACAGATAGGTTTCTTGAAGCATCTTGGAGACGTTGCCACAGTTCTTCTGGATTTAGTCTGCCTCAGTTTGTTCTGTTTTTTCATGTCATTTCAGACAGACTGGATGACGATGAGATCAGATCTCTGTGTGGAGCACTGGCTGTTGTCAGACTCCTTGTGCAAACAAAAATCTCACTGGATTATTACAATTAATGGCAAAATGAATGTTTGGAAATGTAAACTGATATTTCCTACTGACACACTACAGCAAAATATAGAAATAACGGACTTAAACCCATTTTTTAGCTGGTGAAAATACTAGTGTTCTAATCATTTTGGCCACCACTGTACCTGCATGGTTTAAATAAAGCACTATATATTTTATATAGAGGTATGGATATAGTTCAAATGTAAAAAGTGAGATTTATTTATTTGATTGATATTTTATTATAAAATTTTATTTTTTTATATTTATAATGCTTTGTTAAACATTAAACCACTATGCAGAGACAGCCAGAATTTATTGAAAGATTAATGTTTGTTCCAAGCTTGCAACTGACGCATGCATTTGCATGATTTAAGCAGTTCTTTTTTTATTGCCGAGTCATTTTATATACTGCGACAGAATGAATATTATGAGTTATCAATTTAAATATATAGTGAATGAATAAGTATCTAGATTTTGTTTATGTGTACATTATGTCTTAGATCTGTAAATATAATTTTGTTTGTTTATTGATTAGCTGTACTAGAAAGAGATAATGTGTGTTTGTTGCTCTCCTGTAGATGTGTGTTTATGTGTTTGTGTGACAGATCTCAGTGCGAGTGTTTGATTGTCGTCTCTGCTCTGCAGGATAAGACCAGCGCTCTGAGCCTCAGTAATGTGGCTGGAGTTTTCTACATTCTGATTGGTGGGCTTGGGCTGGCCATGCTGGTGGCCCTGGTTGAGTTCTGTTACAAATCCAGAATCGAGTCTCGAAGGATGAAGGTTTGTAAAAACCATGATAATCCACCCCGTTCGGCATCTACAGCCCAGTATAGTGCAATATTTAGATCTGTCCACATTTAATTATGGGCTTTGTGTTTGGCACTTATAATGTTTTATAACTGCTATCATATACTGACCTCACTTTCTCTGGGGGATCTGGCAGAGGAACGTGTTGGCATTTAAGAGGTAATTGTGGGTGGGTGAAAACATCATACCACCCACTGCGCCTCTCACTAATCCTGGAGCGCATTGCTCTTGAACGCTTACAAAATTAAGAAGAATACAGTGACTTATATAGATTTAATTACCCACAAACCCATGTGGTGACTCATTATTTTCATTTAAGGTCCTTCAAAGGGAAATCTGAGAAGTCATTTTTAAGACATGGTTTATGAAACACATGGTGTTGCATAAATATATTTTTCAGACAGCGTCCAGGAACAGCAATTTTTAAATGTAATAAATTATCATGATTACTTTCCACATGAAATGGCTTAGTTACAGTTTCCTTTCATGCGTTGACATTTTTTATTAAAACAGGACGTTTGGGAAATGTTCGGTGGAACATAAAAAATGATTGTCAGTGTGGTATAGTGTTGTTTTTGGATCAAGTTCATTTTCATTGTATGGACAAAAACATACATGTTTTGCAGAATAAAAAAAGCCATACAGGTTCGGAACAACATGAGGGTTAATAACAAAATTAAAATTTTTAGTAATAGTTCGCCCAAAAATGAAAATGTGCTGAACATTTACTCACCTTCAGGCCATCTAATATGTAGATGAGCTTGTTTCTTTATCAGAAATTTAGCTTTAGATCACTTGCTCATCTGTGGATCCTCTGGAGTGAATGGGTGCCGTCAGAATGAGAGTCTAAACAGCTGATAAAAACATCTAAATAAAGTGTTATAAAATCCATCTCCTGTTGTCCTCTCACATCAAAATCCACTGGCATTTTTGTTTACAGTTTGTAAACAGTGCTTGATCTGTACGTATTTCTCTCCTGATTCAGAAAAGATGACTTTTCACATGAGAAAGCAATAATATGGATAGAGGACTATGTCATCATGTTTTTTTTTTTATTAAAAACGCACACCTTTTTGCTTCACAAGACATTAACTGATGGACTGGAGTTGTGCTGATTACTTGTGGATTATTGATGTTTTATCAGCTGTTTGAACTCTCATTCTGACGGCATCCATTCACTACAGAGTATCCACTGGTGAGCAAGTGATGTAATGCTAAATTTCTCAGAATCTAATGAAGAAACAAACTCATTTACATCTTAGATAGCCTGAGGGTGAGTAAATATTTAGCAGATGTTCATTTTTATGTGAACTATTCCTTTAAGTGTAACACCTCTAAATATTTGTACCATGTATTTTGTCTCACACCATCTACTTCAGCGACATGCCACTCTTCTCTCTTCATTCTTCAAGTGTTAATACATTACAATCACAGAACAGCCACATTTAGAATATCACAGCAACAAATCGTTGTTGCTTGCAGGTCAATTAGTCTGCATCAGCCCGAGCAACATAATCCCCAGCAATTCACTGAAGTGTGCTGGATTTAAATCATTTATTCGTCAAGGATGTACAAACCAGTATCCACATCATTAGCTCCAGTTTCAAGCCTACAGGGTTTCATTATGTAAAATTGCTACATGAGAGAGTGGCTCTGAGTTAGTGTGGCACTGGTCTCATCGTTGCTGCACTTGATGGCTGTTATTTTTCACCATTTTTTTTATCATGAATCATTGCCCGCACTGGCTGGAGCAAATCCTCAGATCAAATGAAATGTGTTTATGCGTAATTGAGGTCAGAGCTGGCGCGAACAGTTAGCCGGCTTCAAAACTGCACCGCATGTGCACTGTTTTGCCGTTTGTGCTGCAATGCCTGCGCAGTGTGCTGTCTGAGCAGCTTCTTTGTGTTTCTTTTCTCCTAGCAAATCATTGATGCAGCCATGCTCGGCTCCACACTGACTAGGATGGGCAGCGGAGGTGAGAACGGACGCGTGATGGCCCATGATTTCCCCAAAGCGGCACAGACTCTGCCATGTATGGGCCAGGCAGCCGCCATGGGCCTCAGCACCACTGGGATGTAAACAGCCATCAGCCTCTCCGAGATCAGGGGACATCAGGAGACCGATGGAAAGAGTGGGAGAGGACATGAGAGACACTGCAGCGTACCGCTCACCTGCCACTGAAGTACTGCCAAATGGATTCATGGAAACACTCTGGGATCCAAATCAAATTAGATAAGGAGGGAGGAAAATCACTTTTCTAATATTAAGATGTGTTTTTTTGGAACTTCTCCGGTGCAATAAGGAGACCATGCGTGAGATGTTTTTGTATGAAGTATCATTTTTGTCAAAACCGAGAAATTTCCCTCAATCTCATAAATTACTGACAATTGAACTGCTGTGTTTCCCCCCAAATAACAATTTCCAGTTGTGCTCATTTTATTCTTTTAATCACACATCTCTGTTTGAGGAACATTTTTGCCCAAAGTATTCTTCAACCATAGTTACATAATTTATCAAATAGGAATAGTTCACCCAAAAATGAAAATGTAATGTCTAACTTGTACTGTGAATGAAAATTGTTCTTAATGGAAACTGATTTTGAGAAGTTTTTCCATTGCATCACTTGCTCACCAATGAATCCACTGCAGTGGATGGGTGCCATCAGAATGAGAGTCCAAACAGTTGATAAAAACATCACAGTAATTCACAAGTAATCCACATGACTCCAGTCCATCATTTTATGTCTTGTGAAGCAACACGCTGTGTTTGTAATAAACAAATTCTCATTCTGATGGCACCCATTCACTCCTTTGGTGGGCAAGTGATGTAATGCTAAATTTCTTCAAATCTGTTCCTATGAAGAAACAAACTCCTCTACATGTTGAATAACCTGAGAGTGAGTATATATTTTTAAGCAAATTTTCCTTTTTGGGTGAACTGTTCCTTTAAAGGAACCTCTGTCTGCCATTGGTTGGACAAACAAATAGTCCTGTACTAAACTCAAAGTTTTTGTATGTGCACTATAAAGTGCTTACTATACAGACGTTGAGTGTTAATCTGGGAAAGGAGAAAGTATTTTAAAGGGATAGTTCACCCAAAATTGAAAATTCTGTAATAATTTTCTCACCCACATGCTGTTCCAAATCTGACTTTTTTGTGGAATGTTTTAATTTCCCTTGACTGTCATTTTATGGACAAAACAATTAAAACATTCTACAAAATATCTTCTAGGTTCCACAAAAGAAAGAAAACCATAAAGGTTTGGAACGACATGAGGGTGAGCAAATAATGACAGAATTAACATTTTTGGATCAACTATCCTTTTACCATTGAAAAAGTTATAATCTTCACCTTTAAGAAACAATTATGAATGAAATTAAATGTTTGTTTGATGTCATCCCATGAAAGCTAGGAAGTGTGCTTCATCAGTGTGTCAGCTTCATTGCACAGTCTACAAATGTCTTCCTTTCCAACCAGTTTGATTGGCAAGCCTCTCTAGGGAAGGTGAGTTCTTCCATAGGTTCGGAGAGGCTGATTACCAGTCCTGTCATTGTTACTGCTGTAGCTCACAGTCTCACCCTTCACTTACGAACACTTTGGATCACCGCTTTCCCGACCATTCTGCTCAATAGAGTCTGAGAGTTAAAGACGTCAGAGAGCGAGAAAAGGGGGTATAGGCTACGCAGCTCCACGTTTTTTGTTACTGTTTTGCTACTTCCATTCTGTCTTCCTTTCTTGGTTTACATGACATTTTTCTGTTGAAGTAGCTGATGATATGTATAGTACATCATTCCCACACTCAACCGTTAATGAGTTCGGTGTACACAGATGCGACAGTATCAACAAATTCAAGGGCAGCATGAGCACCCGGGAGACCGTCGACTTAGAAGCCCTAAAACTTATGTTTGTAATATTGTCTTTGTAATAACAGTTGAAATATTGTCGTGTAAACACCAATTCCATGAAAAGCATTTTATGGAATTCGGCCTAATAGCTGACACACGGACAACAATTGCTCATGCTGTGAGATTAATAGGGTGATTTAATAGCCTGACTCTAACAGTCCATTTGAGAGGAACAAAGCTCGGTGGCGATGACTTGTTTGCTTCAGTCGTTCATTGCTTTATGCTGTAATAAAATGAACCCACTTTTGGATACATAGACAGGCAACAAATGATGTCAGTAACTAATGATGATATTCAAACCTATTGAATCTTAAACTAAGACTCGCTTTTTGAATTTCGAGGTGCCACATCTGGCCTTGTGCTACTCTACCAGAATGGACGCGCTGATTCAAGCACAGAACGGGATGTGAGGTAGAAGATCACAATAAAAGAGATGAACTCTAATGGACTGATCATCAGAAACTACAAATGAGCACAGAGGTAAAACTGAATGTCAGTACGCTAAGCACAAGATCTTCTTTCAGCCATTCAGGAGAACTTTCTCTCCCCGGATGAGGCTATGTCGGGAGCTTTTCTCTGTTTGTATCCTTCCTCAATACTTTGCCATTGGACCTTCAGCGGTTATACATCGTCTGTCCTTTTTATTGCCAATTCCATTTGTACAAAATAGAGAGAATCAACCATAACATGACGTGGAACATTTGTGCTGACAAAACGGTGCTTTGTGGCCTTTGTTTTCCATTTGATGGGTTATTCGTTTGGTTTACTATATTTTGAATTATTTCTGGTCTTGTATTTAAAGTGAAATTCTGTATTTAGGTGTTTCTTTGGTTGGTTTTGCACTTCTAGTCTTAAATAGGGCTGTCAATCGATTAAACATTTTAATCGATTGAATCAAAATATACGGATTAATTAGTTGAATTAATCTTACTGTATATCCATGTTTCCTGACAAAGAAATAAAATAAATTTAAAATGAATTTATTAATTAATCATTTAAAAATACAACATTATTGTGGCATGACAGTTTTAAATAGACATTACACAAAGTGATTTATATATTGTCAGTAAGTCAGTATATTGTTTTGTTTTTTTCATATGATTGAACATGAGCACTCATCAATCTGTCGGAGGAAGTTTTCTGTTACTGTTTTTCAGCATTGTGTTAATTTTATTATTGCTTATTTTATTTAACCAGTAAAACATCTTATTACCTTGACAGCCCTACACTTCAGCCCTCCTCTTTTTCACATTCACCTCACAAAATACCTTTTAAAAACAGCAGCAAGATGTAGAAATCAATGTGTTGACAAGGAAATTCAGAAATAAACTTTTTCTTACTGATCGCTTTTTGTTTCCTATCAAAATTTCTGCTTTTTGACGCATGTCTATTCTCTTTGTCGCTCTCTGTTCTTAACTAGTTGACATTTGCATTTGTTTTAAGAATGAATGAAGCCAAATCTAGAGTCACGTCATTCTGTTTCTTCTCATCAGATGAATTCATGTCCACGACCGAGCTGCACTGATTACAGAACATCTTGTTTGAGCTCTGTTGGCTCTCAGAGTGCTGTATTGATCTCAATAAATGCCACATTTGTTCTCTTCCTTCTGTTTCCCCCATAGGCCTGGCCTTTCACTCACTCACTTCCAGCAGAGGAATAGCTCATGCTCAAGACATAGAAAGTGCCAGAGGCTTTCGTGCATTTGCAAAGTGTTCAGAAATGTAGCACTATCTGAACTCAGCTAATTGTGTGCCTACAGGTATACATTCATCTCTGAGAAGTTTTGTATTTAGGGTTATAGTGAGGTGCCTAAATTTAAGACCCAGCTTGAATTGCAGTTCTGTTCGATGTCGTTAAAGGGGTCTGTCATCATTTACTCACCCTTTACACGTGAATTTCTTGCTTCTGTTGAACACAAAAGAAGATATTTTGAATTTGAAGAATATTGGTAACCGAACAGTTGCTGGTAGCATTGACTCCCATAATATGGAAAAAATACAATGGCTACCAGCCATTGTTACCAATATTCTTATGTTTGTCAAAAGACAAAAAGCTTATGACTACTTAAAGCTACATGCCAGAAATAATTTGGTTAATTTATACTAAACACATACTGCAGCAGAGTGAATCACTGTTTGCTAAAAAGAGATCCTGAGATCCATACAAAATGTTTGATCTCTTTTAAAATTACTGTAAAAACAGCTACTTCTGATTTGCAGCTTCAGTCTTTTGTTATCTGCCATCTATATTCATTCTTGTTCCTCCTTTCAAATAAAAATATTAGTTATATTTAGGGTTATAGTGAGGTGCCTAAATTTAAGACCCAGCTTGAATTGCAGTTCTGTTCGATGTCGTTAAAGGGGTCTGTCATCATTTACTCACCCTTTACACGTGAATTTCTTGCTTCTGTTGAACACAAAAGAAGATATTTTGAATTTGAAGAATATTGGTAACCGAACAGTTGCTGGTAGCCATTGACTCCCATAATATGGAAAAAATACAATGGCTACCAGCCATTGTTACCAATATTCTTATGTTTGTCAAAAGACAAAAAGCTTATGACTACTTCAAGCTACATGCCAGAAATAATTTGGTTAATTTATACTAAACACATACTGCAGCAGAGTGAATCACTGTTTGCTAAAAAGAGATCCTGAGATCCATACAAAATGTTTGATCTCTTTTAAAATTACTGTAAAAACAGCTACTTCTGATTTGCAGCTTCAGTCTTTTGTTATCTGCCATCTATATTCATTCTTGTTCCTCCTTTCAAATAAAAATATTAGTTATATTATATTGTAAATATATTAAAATATATTTTAAATTACAAGATAAAAATGGCAAGAGGTAGTACCTTATACCCCAGATATATATTAAAACTATTTAAAAGATTTGTTTACTGCTTGATTGCCAAATGCGATATTGTCATTGTTTGGTTTTATAAGATTGGACATTTTTATGAAAAAGGCAATTGATTTATGATTTAGTTTTTTAGATTATTATTTTTGCCGTTTTTGAAGTGTGAAGTGTGACGTGACGTGACATGTGGCCAAGTATGGTGACCCATACTAGGAATTAGTGCTCTGCATTTATCCCATTCTAAGTGCACACACACAGCAGTGAACACACACACGGAGCAGTGGGCAGCCATTTATGCTGCGGCGCCCGTGGAGCAGTTGGGGGTTCGGTGCCTTGCTCAAGGGCACCTCAGTCGTGGTATTGAAGGTGGGAGAGAGCGCTGTACATTCACTCCCCCCACCTACAATCCCTGCCGGTACAAGACTTGAACCCGCAACCTTTGGGTTACGAGTCCGGCTCTCTAACCATTAGGCCACAACTTTTGCCTTTATTGTGACAGGAAAGAGATATGAAGCGAAGTGGGAGAGAGGGGGATGGGATCTGGAAAGGTCCTAGAGCCGGGATTCGAACTTGGGACGCTCATAGCAACGGCCCATGAGGCTATTGGCGCCGATGGAAATTCGGTTATTATTTACAATCATTTGATCTGAAATGCATGTAGCCTAATGAGTGTAAAAGCTATAGCAACATTTCATGGTTTAAAAGTCATTTTCACAAAGGACACAACACCAAAGTCAGGTCTGACTGAAACCTCACTCAGAACTTCATCATTCCGTAAGCCAAAAAAAAAAATACTCATACCAATTTTTTTTCAGTTATCCTAAAACAGTTGCCATGCCAACCCTAGCACTTCCATGCCTTAACTTGGGAAAGAGCCTCGTTGTTTGCAACTTCTGTCCGTAAACTGTTTTTCACATCATTTACTTCTCCCGCTTTCACATTCAAACAAGCAGATTGCCTTCGAAATGTTTTATTGGGAGCTAAGTGGAAATAAAAAACATGAATACTAATATCAAAGTGTCCAGTGTGTTTACTAAGAATCACTCTGGACGCATTGCATTTAAAGAGAAAAGACTTAATTATAACATCTAACACAAGCTGCGTGCAATTCACAAGCACAAAGGCAAGAGAGGGTTTATTATACATGCATAATAAAGTCACCTACAGACATCAGACTTTCAATGGAAAAACTGAACCCCAAGTGTGTAAAGTCAGTGAAATATGGAGGAGGCAGTGTCAAGGTTTGGGGCATGTTTTCTGCAGCAGGAGTTGGGATTCTTATAGAAACATGGCTGGGTGAAAAGTGTTCTCGTCTTTCTGACAGGAGCATTTCTACATTCCGGAAAAGGGAACCGAGTTCATCTCCTGGTGCCTTAAGACTTTGTCGAGGAAGAACCCAAAACGTGTTTGCGTGGAGATGACTGAAAGTGGAGGACCAAGTCGACGGAGAAGGATAGATGTGCAACAACTTGAAGATGCATGCAGAGAGGTAACTTCTTTCCTTGTCCATATAGCTGATGAAGCTGAAGTTATGCAAAAGATGAAGGAAACGTTCAAGCACAGACAATAGGGCTGCACGATAAATTGCATGCGATATTTAATGCGCATCTTGCCAGTAAAGCCGGTTCTGTAATCGGCAGTAAATCTCCATCACGTGCGTGCTTTCACATGGAGGGGGGGTGAGGAAATTAATTTAATGAATAAGATGTGTTAATTTAATTATGCATTTATCATTTCACATTGTAATTAGTGTGTTTTTTTTTGTTTTTTTTTCTCTCTCTTCAGTCCTGCAGAGAGAAAAGTATTGAAGGCCGTCTCGGCAGGAGGGAGGGCCACCAGCCATTCCTATTGCGATCAGGAAGGAGTAAGGGCAGGATCAACCACTTTTACATCGTTGTGGACCAGCACCTCATCCCTTGCGTTGGAACCAGCTCCTTGAGTGCCTTTGAACTTTTTCAAAAACTTTTTTTAAACTTCAACCTGTCCTACGACGAAGCCCTGGTGTCAAAAGCCAACAGCTTGTTCTACAGGCCTTTTGATCAGCAGTGTTTATATGGGTCAGATGATGGTGAATATATATGGTACCTTTTTTGTGTTGGTTGTAATGGTTACATCTGTGTTAAAAATAAAATTTCAAACTGATACAGCGTGTTGAATTTTTTTTTTACACCGAATGCACAGGTATTTTTAGTCGAATACAGATTACACATTTACTTTAATCAGGGTTTGTATGAACACTATATTAGTGTGGAGATAAGTCTCTTGGTGTTAAGCTATTGACACACGTAGTGTAGTTTCAACACTAACTTGGTGTAAATGAGGGGGAGGGAAAACACTAATGGTGAACACTCAGTGTTGTTTTTACTCCATGCAAGTGTAAAAAAAAAAGTAACCCTATTTAAAGTGTTAGTTTAACTCTATTTAGTGTGGACCTATATAAACCCCGAAAAAAGTGTTAATTTTCTCACTGTGTGTTAATTTAACACTTTCAAATTTGTTGTGAGCAGTTCCTTGAAGCTAAGAACATTGACATAATGAAATGGCCGGCCCAGAGTCCTGATCTAAACCCAGTTGAAAATTTCTGGAAAATTCTTGGTGACAAAGAAACCTATAGGTTACCAAACTATGGAACTAAGAGAGTGGAAGAAAAGTGGACCAAGATCACACCAGAGCAGTGTGAGAAACTAGTGATGTCCTGTAGCTGCAGATGCTCTGAAGTCATTCAAAGCAAGGGTCTCTACACACTACTAATTTCTGACAGCTGTAACCCTCCAAAAGTGTAGTTGTAATCTTCTTTTGTGTTACATTGGTTACTGTTCTCTAAATTTGATCACTGTGTTTTCCACAAAATAAGTTTTTTGTTGAAATACCTTGGATGTTTTGTCAAACATGTTAGTAGAACAGTGCTATACCTAGTCTGCCAGATATTCTTAAAATGTTTTTATGTATATATTTGCATTTTGCAACAGGGCAACTTTTTATTTTATGACGGCAAGATTCATAACATTTAACCCTACATTTGCACCCTCAATAATCACCTTATGCAATTCAGTGGAACTTGTGCTTATGTAGCCAGTGTCAAGGGAGTTTTGTGTGAGCTCACTTGCTCTAGGTTACCAGTCTCCAGACGGTCTGCAATGGCCCCAAGTGCTCCATTTAAAAACTGATTTTGACACACCCGAGCGCAACAGAATAACTGCTTACCAATCTAGTTCGAACAGGTCATGTTATTGAAATGTTGATGTGACAAAGAATGTTCAAATTGATTTGCATATACAACAACTCATGTCTCAAAGTTCTCCTTTCTCATAAGAGTATCAAGCACATCATGATCCTTCTCCAAATGGAATGTAGAACTTAGTTGCAAAACAACAACATATGGAATAGCACTGAGGGAGATTAAAGTTTAATGAGCTTAAGCCCATGCAGTGATCAAAATATAGTAAGGCTGCTAAAATGTCTCTTTTGATATAATGCACAGGTATTTTTAGTCGAATACAGATTACACATTTACTTTAATCAGGGTTTGTATGAACACTATATTAGTGTGGAGATAAGTCTCTTGGTGTTAAGCTATTGACACACGTAGTGTAGTTTCAACACTAACTTGGTGTAAATGAGGGGGAGGGAAAACACTAATGGTGAACACTCAGTGTTGTTTTTACTCCATGCAAGTGTAAAAAAAAAAGTAACACTATTTAAAGTGTTAGTTTAACTCTATTTAGTGTGGACCTTTATAAACCCCGAAAAAAAAGGGTTAATTTTCTCACTGTGTGTTAATTTAACACTTTAAAATTTGCTGTGAGCAGTTCCTTGAAGCTAAGAACATTGACATAATGAAATGGCCGGCCCAGAGTCCTGATCTAAACCCAGTTGAAAATTTCTGGAAAATTCTTGGTGACAAAGAAACCTATAGGTTACCAAACTATGGAACTAAGAGAGTGGAAGAAAAGTGGACCAAGATCACACCAGAGCAGTGTGAGAAACTAGTGATGTCCTGTAGCTGCAGATGCTCTGAAGTCATTCAAAGCAAGGGTCTCTACACACTACTAATTTCTGACAGCTGTAACCCTCCAAAAGTGTAGTTGTAATCTTCTTTTGTGTTACATTGGTTACTGTTCTCTAAATTTGATCACTGTGTTTTCCACAAAATAAGTTTTTTGTTGAAATACCTTGGATGTTTTGTCAAACATGTTAGTAGAACAGTGCTATACCTAGTCTGCCAGATATTCTTAAAATGTTTTTATGTATATATTTGCATTTTGCAACAGGGCAACTTTTTATTTTATGACGGCAAGATTCATAACATTTAACCCTACATTTGCACCCTCAATAATCACCTTATGCAATTCAGTGGAACTTGTGCTTATGTAGCCAGTGTCAAGGGAGTTTTGTGTGAGCTCACTTGCTCTAGGTTACCAGTCTCCAGACGGTCTGCAATGGCCCCAAGTGCTCCATTTAAAAACTGATTTTGACACACCCGAGCGCAACAGAATAACTGCTTACCAATCTAGTTCGAACAGGTCATGTTATTGAAATGTTGATGTGACAAAGAATGTTCAAATTGATTTGCATATACAACAACTCATGTCTCAAAGTTCTCCTTTCTCATAAGAGTATCAAGCACATCATGATCCTTCTCCAAATGGAATGTAGAACTTAGTTGCAAAACAACAACATATGGAATAGCACTGAGGGAGATTAAAGTTTAATGAGCTTAAGCCCATGCAGTGATCAAAATATAGTAAGGCTGCTAAAATGTCTCTTTTGATATATAAACAACACTTTACAGCCAATATAAGCATGTCTTTCTTCTTTATCTCTGCTCAAACCCGTTATAAGCCAAACTGGTTCTCCAGCTTTCTGGAGAAACTTGTGGGCATACCATAGCAGTATCAGGTATCTGCTGTTCTGAGATTACAATATAAACAAGCAAATAACAACTATTTTGCTGGATATAATAAGCCTAGGCTATTTGTAGGCTTAGCCTATATGTCTAACTCTCAATTTGATATGTATCATTTAGCTATCCTACAATAATAGTTCATGTTGTAAAATGTCGTTTTAAAGGCAGCTCGTGACAGTAACACCACGTCCTCCCCCCTCAATCAATATAAACGTCATGTTTAAATAGGAAGCTTAAGTGTGTTTGAGTTCTGCTCATGGTTTTACGAGGAAGGTCGTTACTGAGTAGTGCAGTTGTCAACTGCTGGCTCGTTATTACGCATCCCGTGGTGTCACCGAGGCGCTGTTTGGGCGTGGCAGTACCTGCTTTGCTCGTGGCGCATCTCAGGTGTCGTGTTTTCCTCCGCTGTGGTTCTTTAGTGCTATGAAGTTACGCGCGGGGTTGGTACCGACGCAGAACGCGTATTCTGGCATATTCAAATGAAGTCCGAAAGAAATATGTTTACCTCGTAGTTTATTCTGATACAAAGTGTTTTGTTTTTAAATGGCTTCATTTCGATACGTTTTAACCCGTCGTGTAAATAACAGTGGGTGAAACAATGAAAGACATACACCTGCCATCCGATTCATGTATCAATGGTAAGAGAGTTTGTTGTTGTTGTTGTTTTCTTCAACGACTACCATCAGTAAGAGACTATAACATAACTTGCAATATTATTTTATTATGTGTTTGTGTGTTTTTGTGCATGCAGTATGAAAACTGCTTTTGGTTGGTTATTTGTAATAGATGCACGTTATAGTAGTTATTAGTTTCGACTCATCAATGTGTTCTTCTTTGGAAAGAATATGAATGACATCATGTTTATTAACATATGATAACATCTTTGTTTAAAGGACAAACATTCCTTATTGTATGATGTCAGCCTTTCAGTCAATGGCAGATAATTGTTTATGCCTGTACCTTTGGTTTCATTGTTCCCTATAAAACACTATGTAAACTATCTTTAAAAGGTGATTTATAAACGCAGGAGCTTTAGAAATGAGATGGTGACCATGAATGATGATTATTATTATTAAAATGAGTTGTATAGGCCTATGCTAAGTTGTGCAGCTGTTGTCAGATCTTTTATTAACCTTAAATATTTCAATAAAAAATTCTGTAATCATTTATATAACAATTATATTTGTATTAAAATGTTGAATAAAAAGTAACAAAACGGTAGCCTGTAGTGAGTTCATTGCCCTTTCTTGCCATACTGTCAGTGATGAAATGCTGCTGTTTTAGCAATGTTGATTTAGCTGTTTCATGTCTTTTATAAAGTGATTTAAAAAAAATGTTTTTTATAACAAAATAATTTGAATAAGCAATTTTTTGAGTGCCATTATTTATTTTGAACAATTTTGTTAGGTATTTTACTCCAAACAAATACTGTGGTAATGTAACCTATTGTTGTAACATGTTGTTCCTCTTTGTTCTTGTGATCAGGTTCAGTAATAAGGATCTTCTGTCCCACATCCGCCTCTGTTTGTGTGTTTGACACGGGTGTTGGCAACACGTCTTTTAGTGTAGACAACCCCAATAAAAACTCTACAGTCAACACCGCAGCTCTCACCATCGACAAATGGAGCAACTACAATTTCTGGACGGGCTTGACGCTGGCCGTGTTCTCAGCTTTTCTTATAGGAGGAAGCATTATCCTGAAGAAGAAGGCTTTGCTGCGTTTGGCCAGTACTGGGGAGACGAGAGCAGGTAAGGGCATGTACATCAGTATTTACATAATACAAAGACTTCAAAAGTGCCGTCAAATTCTGATAAAATAACCTTTATTAGATATTTATATTTTAATATTCAGAATGTTGAGTTGTTTATGAGGGTATTTAGTATTAACGCTAATTATTTGACTTGACTGAATTGCAATTGTGACATTGGTTGAAACTTGAAACTGGTTCCTTTTTTGTTTGTGCTTAGCTAATAATGACAGAATCACCAGCAAGGCTTTGTTTTGTGTTCTTTAACAAACTGAATATGTGAAAATGCTTGTGTGTTTAGCTGAGGGAGGTCATGGGTACCTGAAGGACTGGCTGTGGTGGGGAGGCCTTTTGACAAGTAAGTGCAATGCAAAGCATCGGCCAATCATTTTTCTTTGATGACTCCGACAGACATGGATTATATGCTGTTGTTTTTTGCAGTGGGTGGTGGTGAAGTGGCCAATTTCACGGCGTACATGTTTGCTCCAGCCACAGTGGTGACCCCTTTAGGAGCTCTCAGTGTTCTTATCAGGTAACGGCACCACCCTTATTTACTCTCGCCAACGGTTTGCTCCACACAATGCTGTACAAACTTTACAAGTCTGTGAGTGAGAGGACTAGTATATTTTGAAATATTTATGACTAATGTAAAACATCCTGAATTGCAATTCCTTTTATGCAAATAAAGCACATTTGACTGAGCTATAGCCTCCTGAGACCCTGAGTCCTTAGTAAAGGACATTATATTTTAATGAACTTCTCTGAGACTATACATGCCACAGTTTTAAGTCTAGAACTGTACAGAGCACATGCAGGGCTTTTCAGAGATAACAAATGTTTGGAAGTTTCTGTCAGGGTTTGGGTAGAGAGATGAGGCGAGAACTCACTGATGCAGGAGATGGGCTTTTATTAATAAAATAAAACAAAAACAACAACAAAAACTACCCCATGGAGGAAGGGCAGGGCAGGGCAAGGCAAGAAGAACTCACTGATGCAGGAGATGGGCTTTTATTAATAAAATAAAACAAAAACAACAACAAAAACTACCCCATGGAGGAAGGGCAGGGCAGGGCAAGACAGGACAGGACAGGACAGGACAGGACAGGGCAGGGCAGGGCAGGGCAGGGCAGGGCAGACGAGACACAACAGGATACATGCGATGACGAACTAGCACGGGACTGCAAACACGAGATTAAATAGGGAGCAAATGAGGAGGGTAACGAGGGAACACAGGTGGGGCAAATTAACCAATAATCAGATAACAAGATGGAGGGGGTCAAAACAATTGACATGAGAACACATGGCACACAGGAAACAAAGACAAAAGCCATGCGCTCACACAAAACAAAAACACAAGCACATGGCCAGCAAAACAATCTCAAGCCATGTGCTTGAAGAAAACAAGACACAAACATGCAGCTAATGAGAACACTCATAAGCGGGCAAGACAGGACAGGGCAGGGCAGGGCAGACGAGACACAACAGGATACATGCGATGACGAACTAGCACGGGACTGCAAACATGAGATTAAATAGGGAGCAAATGAGGAGGGTAACGAGGGAACACAGGTGGGGCAAATTAACCAATAATCAGATAACAAGATGGAGGGGGTCAAAACAATTGACATGAGAACACATGGCACACAGGAAACAAAGACAAAAGCCATGCGCTCACACAAAACAAAAACACAAGCACATGGCCAGCAAAACAATCTCAAGCCATGTGCTTGAAGAAAACAAGACACAAACATGCAGCTAATGAGAACACTCATAAGCCGCATGTTCACACAAGACAAGACAGCATGCAGCCAGTGAAAACCAAGCTGCATGCTACACAGCACAAGACAAAACAGGTCATGAAAGCACGCAGCCGATAACACGAGCTGTGTGCAACAACAACACAAGACAACAAGAAAAGCACGCGGCCGAATACAAACCGCGTGCTACACAAAACCCAACACACGTGGACAGAAGAGCGCACGGCTGAGCGAACTCAAGACCACATGCTCCCACAACAAGACAGAACATGGAGCGCGAGTTTCCGGACCCCGACACGAAATCCAACAAGACATGAGTGCCGGGATCCGAACACCACGCTCCAACATGAAACAAGGAAACAGGACACGCAGACGAGAGAGCGCACGGCTCGAGCACTCTCGAAGCCGCGTGCTCACATGAAAACAAGACATGATGGGAGTGTCAGGGTTCTGTCACTTCGGTCTAGTGTTATTCATGGTTTTGTGACAGAGCCCTGACACTCCCATCATCACCTGACAGTTTCACCATGACCACTCCCTCTCCTTGTTTTTCAAACATGGCTGACATTAATTTAGTGATCAAATGTGACACTCTTATGGAAATATAATAATATTTTGTAATTATAATTTAAATCTGACTAATTTTTAAACAAAACTAACATCTCAGGAAAATTTTATGGGGTTTCAAATCAAAATATGACTTTCTGTTACGAAACAGACGTTGATTTCATACATGTCCACTGTAGAGGTCACCGGTACTTTGTGCATTTTGGGAGACACAACAAATAAATAGGGAAATAAATTATATTTCAATATTCCTATGAAATATTAGATATTATTATGAAAATCTTGACAATTATTACTCCCATTATTACACTTATTTTTTCATTACATGTTGCCCCAAGAACACATTAATATTCAAATTCGATACAGTGTATAGATACATTGTATGTAATGGGAAAACCCTCTTATGGCCATTTTACACACATACTGCAAAAAGCAAAATAGTAAATCAAATCATTCTATTTTATCTTTTATAACATAGTTGAGAATCGTCTTTATACAAAGTTTGGCATAAAAATATGCATGTTCATTCATGTCTCTTTATTTTTTTTCCTGGTGTCCTCTGCAGAGGATATACAGTATCTCACAGAATTTTTGTAATTATTTTATTATATCTTTTCATGTGACAACACTGAAGAAATTACCCTTTGCTACTATGTAAAGTAGTGAGTGTACTGCTTGTATAACAGTGTAAATTTGCTGTCCCCTCAAAATAACTCAACACACAGCCATTAATGTCTAAACCGCTGGCCACAAAAGTGAGTACACCCCTAAGTGAAAATGTCCAAATTGGGCCCAATTAGCCATTTTCTCGCCCCGGTGTCATGTGACTCGATAGTGTTACAAGAGATGTGTTCGACTTGAACCACGGCTACAGACGGCGATCAACGAGAGTAGCCAGAGTAGGACACGTCAAGCCGGACACTTTCTGCTCCCGTTAGTGACGCTCACGCTGAGTTTGCATACTCTATCACAGATGAAGTAAAGACATGATGTCGTCATGGAGGAGTGGAAGAGGACTGTGAAGAGGCAACCTGTGAAGCTCTGGTGAACTCCATACCCAAGAGGGTTAAGGCAGTGCTTCAGTCATTTCTTCAGTGTTGTCACATGAAAAGATATAATAAAATATTTACAAAAATGTGAGGGGTGTACTCACTTCTGTGAGATACTGTAGCATAACATATGAATAAAATATCATTTTTCAAAATTGTTATTTTTCAAATTTTTTCTTATGCTCTAAACAATGTAATGGCATGAAAAAATAATAAATTCACACATTTTTTTTTTCTGGGTATCAAGAGGAAAGGACCCCAAGTAATGCTACAGTATGTTGTATAGTACTGACACTTGTGGGATTCTGGCGTTAAGAATATTATTTGTAATTTGTATACAGTTTAGGACTAAAATAATATAGTTTGATGTTTTCTTCAAAATAGTGCTTTTATTTATGTAGTTGTGTACACTATTTGTGTAGTAAACGAAATGATCTTATCCTCACCAAGGCTGCATTTATCTGATAAATGTAAAATACAATTTATTCCTGTGATGGCAAAGCCACATTTTCAGCAGCCATTGTTCGGTCTTCAGTGTCACATGATCTTTCACATATCATTCTAATATGCTCAATTTGGTGCTCAAGAAAGATTTTTTTCTTATTATCAGTGTTGAAAACAGTTGTGTTGCTTAATATTTTAGTTGAAATCATGATTTTTTTCAGGATTCTTTGATCAAAACATGTCAAAAGAACAGCATTCATTTAAAATAGAAATCTTTTGTAACATCGTAAATATCTTTACTGTCACTTTTCATCAATTAAATACATCCTTGAAATTAAAAGTATTAATTTCTTAAAACAAAATTTTTTACTGACCCTAAATTTACTGTCCTTCCCCCCAGCCTGTCAAATGTCTCCCCCAAACAAACAAAAAAAAGAAAAAGGTTGATACAGTCTTAACAGAGGCTGAAATGATGTCTTGCAATGCCATTTTAACACATACTGGATATTCAAAGAACATGTCAATTGATAATTTCAATAACAAGCAGTCAATTCATCATGATATGATTATTAAAAACATATAACAAGATGTTGTCCCTCTAATGTCCATTTCTCAATACGAATGCATTGATTCTGTTTATGGCCTTTTGTGTTTCTTTCTAGCGTTTTCATTAGAACTAAATGGAAAGGTACTAATGTTAATGTTTATTTACTCTCTTCAGTGCAGTTCTGTCCTCCCACTTGTTCGGAGAAACAATGAATCTGCTAGGAAAACTTGGCTGCATGCTCAGCATACTGGGAAGCACTATAATGGTTATACATGCACCTGAAGAGGAAGAGGTGACGACGCTTACAGAAATGACAGACAAACTGCTAGATCCTGGTTAGTGTTTAGATACAGTTAGTTATAGAACCGAAAATATGTTGTAATGGATAACAACAGCTTTTTCTGCATCTCCTGAAGGTTTTCTGGTGTTTGCCAGCATCCTGCTGGTCACTTGTATGGTCCTGATCTTCTACGTCTCTCCTCGCTTCGGTCAAACCAACATATTAGTCTACATCAGCATCTGCTCTCTGCTCGGATCGTTCACCGTGTCCTCGGTCAAGGGCCTCGGCATTGCGATCCGCACCATGTTCTCTGACCTTTCAGTGGTCCGTCACCCTCTCACTTGGATTCTTTTGCTGACCCTAATTGGATCCATCATCATTCAGGTCAACTATCTGAATAAGTCGCTGGATACCTTCAATACACTCTTGGTGTACCCCATCTACTACGTCTTCTTCACCACTGTAGTCCTGAGCACCTCCGTGATTCTCTTTAAAGAATGGGGAGCCATGTCAGGAGTGGATATGGTGGGCACCATCGGGGGCTTCTTGGTGATTGTGATCGGGGTGAGCATGTTACACCTCTTCAAAGACTTTAACGTGTGTTTTGAAGATTTAAGAAGCAACCTTTGTCAGCCAGAAAGCCCGTCGAAGAGGGAGGACAAGCACATCCTCATAGAGAACATAGAGAGCCTACCGCCCATGAGAGAGGAAGGGCCCAGAGTCTTCATCATCAGCTGAGATTGTATTAGATCTCAGCGAGTTTGACTATACAGTTTAGTAATATCCTCACTCTTAATCTTAATTGTTGATTTCACTGCTGAAGGCTGTTGTACTATGACGCAGTGATTTGGATTGGCTGCTGCCGAGTACGGTGATGACGCAGATATATATATATATATATTTAATATTATTTAGCTGTTACTAAAGATTTGAAAATAACTTTTAGCAACCTCGGAAATGTTTAAAGACTGAAACAGCATTAAACAGAAAATGATGCAGCAGAACTTCAAATTTTGCTGCCGAGAACTGCCAATGAAGCATGTAATATACAAAAAATAAAAAATTCCCCTCATGGATGGAACTGTGTGAGTGATCTTGAAATAGGCCAGTGAATCTAAAATATTTACATACATTTTGAATGGAAAATAAAGATTAAATGTTTCATATTTCACAGGATATGTATTGTTGTTTGTCTAGAAAAGTTCATGTTGTTGTTTTTCACATACTATCAGATGATTTACAGACATTCCACCCTCTGTGCCCCCCAATTTATGAGAATATATAATGCTTACAGTACATTAATTATATTATATTATATTATATTAAAGCCTGTTCATTTGTGTAAGCCGTGTAATGTCACAGATTTTTGGCAAATCAGAAGACAAGTGGTCATATGAATTACATATGAAACGCATGTAAGTACCGGTAAGGTGTCTTGCTTGACCACTTGTGAACAGATCACCTAAACAGGCTTTTTTCGCTTAATTTCCAGGATATTGTGAATCATTTGCAGGCATTAGGAAGCTGCAACCCATATAGTGACAGGGATGCCTGTTGTTATATATATATATATATATATGAATGCCATTTTAATATAATTCTATATTATACTAGAATATTAGAATTATTTCATAAGTGTCATGTGACTGAAGATTAGTAATGGCTGCTGAAAATTCAGCTTTGATATCACAGGAGTAAACTACATTTTAAAATATATATTCAAATAGAAATTAGTTATTTTAAATTGTAATAATATTTCACAATATTACTGTTTTTACTGTATTTTTAATCTGATTTGGTGATCAGATACTTTATTTCAAAACCATTAAAGAAATGTTTGACGCTTAATATTAAAACATGATATATGATAATGGCATATTTGTTAAATTATTGTGACACTATGATTTTCAAACTTTAGTGGAAAGCTGTAAGGTGTCATAAATCCTTGCAACACCAGTTGGTTACAAGAAATCAGAAAAAACTGTATTTGTTTCTTTTGATTTAGCATCATTTGTTTGTAGATGCCACACGGTTTGGTATTTTATATCTAATTATATCGAAGACATTCAAGTGCAACTAAAGCATCCTTTTAGGGGCCACTCTATAAGTTGAGCGAAATGTTAAGTGAAATTGCATGTCCAGTAAACATGATTTTTGTTATGGATCGAGTGCTAAATTGTCCCATATCCCATCTGAAAGCTGACCAAACACAACAAACAGTTTTCTGTAAACCATTCCTCTCTGCCGTAACAGTGTGAGTGAAGTCATTTGATCCAGCTGCAGGACACTGGCCATTTCATTTATTAGGGACAGCCGTATGACTGTGAGTTTAAATGGCCTCTATTGTCCTGTTGTGCTCCCCACTCTCTCTCTCTCTCTCTCTCTCTCTCTCTCTCTCTCTCTCACACACACACACACACACACGACGCGACTCTATCACTACA
>NW_015505523.1:2674873-2677244 GCF_001515645.1 Sinocyclocheilus grahami | reverse complement strand
CTCTCTCTCTCTCTCTCTCTCTCTCTCTCTCTCTCTCTCTCTCTCTCTCTCTCTCTCTCTCTCTCACACACACACACACACACACACACGATGCGACTCTATCACTACATGCATGAAGCGATTTGCTGGATCGTGGAATGCAGGGAGATGGACACAAAAAGTTTAAGTGAGAGATACAGTCGTCATTCCTTGTTGTAACACTCCCACAGATCCATTCATCATCAGCCAATCAGTGTTCAGCAAACAGGTACTGTGACAGATGCCACACCTATGACAGGCACCAGCACGTGGAGGAAGGGACGAGAAGGTGGAGAATAGATACAAAGTTTGTACTGGTGTAAGGAAGACTGTCGCCAATTACAAGGAGAAAAAGAAAGCCAGTGACTGGTTCAAGAATTTGAATGCAATTCATGTGGATTCTTTTGGAAAGGGCACAGAAAGTTTAAATCAGCAAGGGAACAACAAGGACTCGCTGTCTGAGAAGAAGAGAGACACAGAATAAAGTGTGCAGGATGGACACATGGCTGAATGAAGTCCAGAAGCATCCGGCCCTGTATGTCTTGTGCTGTTCTGTAATCTTCAGGATCCTTCACCGGTTCCTGCAGACTGTGCCCAGTCCCGGGACGGTGGAAGTAGACCCCTGGAGGATGTGGAAATGGAGGAACCTCTCAGTGTCACTCGTCCACTCACTGCTGACTGGCATCTGGGCCGTCGCCTGGTGAGTTGTTGTTTTTTTATTCTTCTTTTTTTCAGTGATTTGTTTTACAGCAAGAACTTGAAATCACTTTATTTTATGTAATATATATACCTGATCAATATTTTAACATTAAAATATGATTGCATCATTTTAATTCATTTGTAAATTATAATTTTAATTGAGAGGCAAAGTAAGATATTAAAACTAATAAATTTTTTATCACATTTGTTGTTGTTGTTGTTTTAGCTATTTTTCTTTTTTGTAAGCGTGAAAAAATAAAAATATTGTAAGATTTATGCTTAAACCAGAACAAAAATTGAAACATAAATCTTTAGAATTTTATATGATGTATTCTTCACAAGAAGTTCTAATATTTAATACAATTTAGAATTTCAAACAATTTTTAACAATTGTTCTCTTCATTATTTTGTCTTGTAAGAATATTTAAACATCCTTAAAATATGATAAATGTATTAGCTTTTCTAAAAATGTCTAATAAATGGTCTTAAAACATTTATCATATTTTAAGGGTTTAACTATTTTTGCAAACCAAAATCTTGAATAAGTGACACTGCCGAGGTTTAGTATCTCGAGTAGCTTCAAAGTATATTACAGTTATGTTTATATCCTGATAGCTTGTGTTTATAGTTAGACGTTGCTATAGTTTGTACTAATAGCAGTGTCTACCAATAAACGCAAGTTACTGAATGTTCATGAACCGCACTTAACCTTCAGTTACAGATCTCTCAGTTTGGAAACTGGAAAAACCTGCTAGACAGGCATGAATGAGAGCATGAGAGTGCGACTAAAAGAAATTACACCATTAGAATTGTCATAGTATGAATCACTTCAGACTTCAACCCAAGCAAGAGTTTCACCATTGTGGGTGTTTGTTTTGATCGATCATCAGTGGACTTTTCCACTGTCTTTTGTCAGTTATTAAGCGCAGTATTATTTTGATCTTCTGGTTGATATGATCAACAGTCTGCATGAATCTATGTCCCGACAGCATCATACAGCATCCTGTGATGGTGCATGAAATCCACTCCACCTACACCCCATCAGCATACATGCTAGTCGTCGTCTCATCTGGTCAGTAAACATGTGCAACACAATTAACCTAGACCCTTGACACATGTAGGAAGTTTACAAATGATGTAACTCGTGTCTTATTTATCTGATGCTCATGTTCTCCTGAACGTCCGGCTGTGTAGGAGCCCCTGTCCCGCCTCTGTGTAACCCTGATCTCCTGATAAGAGTTGAAGCTGTTTTGTGACTCAGGTCTTTGGAATGATGTTGTAGAAAACAATTAACATCTTAAAGCTATTTTTCTCTCACAGTCTTTGAATAGTTAAAGCTGGAGTTGTTTAATATAAGCTTCCATACCTTGCTTTTACATTTGCAAACATATTATGTTGATGAGAGAGACACCTGCATACTTTAACAGCATGTCAGCATGAATCCAAAAGACAAGAAAGAATGTGACTGAGCATTTGAGAGTAGATGTATTTGTATATACAATATATATGTATTATACTAAAGTTTTGTCCAGTCAAAAAAAATCAGCATTGATCTCCTTCAACAGGATACTTCATTCAGGATGCTGCTGACATTATTTTTAGTGGGTATGCAAAAGCATCTTGGGAGTTTTTACTTCACCATGTTATGGTAAGT
>NW_015505523.1:2672167-2672534 GCF_001515645.1 Sinocyclocheilus grahami | reverse complement strand
ATAATGCTTCCTCCAGGGAAAAGTCCATTCTCTGTTGTCCTCTCATGTCAAAATCCACTAACATATTTGTTTAGAACGGTTTCGTATTGTTTTCACTTGTAAATGCTGTTCGATCTGTGTATATTTCTCTCCTGATTCACACAAAATGACTTTTTCACTGGAGAAAGCAATGATTGAGGATTTGTATTGAAGCCAGAAGCATCACTTTGAAATTAAAAATGACATGATGGATTTACTACAATCACAATTCTCTCAAAATCTGTTTCGATGAGGATACAAACTCATTTATATCTTGCATGTCCTAATTTGAGCTAATTTCCATTTTTCCGTGAACTATTCCTTAATATATTGTTAAAAACATTTTTTT
>NW_015505523.1:2666278-2670814 GCF_001515645.1 Sinocyclocheilus grahami | reverse complement strand
GATGACAATCAGCACAGGTCAAAGCTCAAATGTTTTGCAAAAGAATGAAAATACAAAGCATCTCTGGTTCTTTTGAATGCATCATTCAGGCAGAAGCTTAGTTTACATTTGCAGAGATTGACAATTCCCTCCGCCTCCAATCTAGCTTCATGAATCTGGCAACATCTATTGTTTAATACAAGTATGAACATTTACATTAGGTTCCTCAAATCCAGTCCTGGAGTGTCACTGCCCTGCAGAGTTTAGCTCAAACCCTGATCAAACTCACTCACCTGTGATTTTCCAGGGATCCTGAGACCTTGATGAGCTTGCTCAGGTGTGTTCGATTAGGGCTGGAGCTAAACTCAAGGTCCCTGATTTACATTCACTAATTTACCTTGTTTGCAACATCCAAGGCATCATAATCTGGTGCAAGACGAACGTATGCCTTCTTTTCGCCATCAGGCCTGCAGGGAGCAATAAATAAAATATTCAGAATGCATCACAAATCTGACAATGCCTTTCCTCTGTATCAGTGGTTCCTTTGAGAACATTGCATTTCAGAATAACGATAATTTTTATTGTAATTCAACAATATCTGAAGGCTCTTTAGATATTTCTATTGAAATCGACAACTAGCTTATAAATTGTAACACAAGCTGCAAGAAATTCAATTAAAAACTATTACTATTTTTACCATTCGTTTATAATACTAGACTGTATAAGAGACACACTTGATTGTTTTTAAGCCTTTTGATTTGAGATTGTTTTTAATATTAATATAATCATTTAAATGTTTTTAGAGAACCAATACTTTAAACGCCTTGATGAATAAAACAAGTTCTACCTGATCAGTGTGTTGACTTTAGCCACATCGATGTCGTAGAGTTTCTTGACAGCGTGTTTAATCTGATGCTTGTTAGCCTTGACGTCAACAATGAACACCAGAGTGTTGTTGTCCTCAATCTTCTTCATGGCTGACTCAGTGGTCAGAGGGAACTTGATGATGGCATAATGGTCCAGCCTGACAGAGTCAGAGAGATATTTTAAATTCAGGCAAGTTCCATAAAAACTAGAATTATATTTATTCTTTAGCCTCAACCATATCTCAATGGTGAAATGAGGATGCATCAGTTTAAAATTTTGTAATCAGATCATTTCATGCTTTGATCGCAATTCCCATCATTTGCATCCTAAAAGAAAAACGTCAAGACTACCTGACATTTGTGAACCATAATTCAACTTAAGTGCAACAAATGCACTCTTGATTTGAAAGTTCATAAAGTACAAGTCTCACTTGTTTCTGCGTGGAGCGCTCTTCCTAGGGTACTTAGGCTGCCTCCTCAGACGCAGGGTCTTGGGCCGGTGGAAGGTTGGGGTGGTCCTGATCTTCTTCTTCCTCTGGCTGTGGACACCCTTCAGCACAGCCTTCTTGGCTTTAAGGGCCTTGGACTTGGCCTCAGTCTTAGCCGGTACAGCTGTTGAAAAAATTATGACCATGCAACATTTACAAATCAGTCTATGAGACATACAATGAATGAGTATAAAGTTGTTCGTTTTCACGTAACGTTACCTAATAAGCATTTAATGGTGTTATAATAAAATATGACTTTCACAGGTACGTCATTTCTACATGGATATTACCGTGTTTACATTCAGACAGCAGCTATTAAATGCACACATTTTCACACAAACGTAAAAACAATAAGGTTTTAATGGCTAATTTAAAGACTCCTTTATTCACCAAGCTGACTGGTAATGAATGAGAAATGGATGGATACGAGTGGCCACGTGTGACTAGCTACCGATGACAAGCTATTGAGTTGCCATTTACATTTACTTATATTTTACTCCGTACAATCCACATAGAACGTAAACAACCAGTTTATGACAACTGGCTAATGGATTTAACCCTTGGGAGAGTCTGATATGAGACCGCGAGGGCATGCAGCTCAATTATATTAGCTTGCTAGCCGCGGTTGTGACTAAACTCCGGCACTTCTTGACTAAAAACAGTATCATTTCACTCCAGACGCCTAATTAAACAGTTAGAGACAAACATACATATATCAACTCCAATTAAGCGAAACCGTAGCTATATATAATCGCGATAAACTTTATTTTGATACCATAAAACCTATAAACCTAACGCACCTTCCTTCTTCGCCTTCGGGGCCATGTTGGGAAAGGAAGAACGAGAGGGGTTTCCTTCAGTATATCGCAGGGGTTCACGTTAACACACACAGTCATCGCGAGAACACCACTAGGCATTATGGGTTGTGTAGTTCACTTGCGTGCTGTAAATATCGAGCGCAGCCACTGGAGACTGGTGTTTATGTTGAGCACAGTCACGCTGTGAGAGCGAAAAGTTACTTTTAAACGATTATTTCCAAAAATGTATCGACTAAACAAAGTTACTCTCAAGTCTAAATTAGGCTCCTTGTAGAATGTAAAAAAAAGCCTTCTGCCTTTTAAGGTAAGTTGTATTTAATTTTTCCCCAAAAACATATTCATTTGTATTGCTTTTAAATATCGTTTTGACATCAAATTTTGTTATACAGCAGCATGTTAATTGGCCGTTAATGTTAATGTTACTTACTGTTTTTAATTGTATGTAGGCCTATTTTTATTATTGTTATTATTACATTTTTGTACAATGAAATTTTTCTCTTACATTTGACATTTTTATTAATCCTACTAGTCAGCGGACAGAATGCCTGAGTATTTGCGGTTGTATTGGTGTGGTCTTGTTAAAGCTCTCCCATGATGAGCTCTCTGCCCCCTGTGAAAGAAGACAGGATCATCTGTGAACTCCCTTTGGTAACACATTTTTTTTTTTTTACATTTTTAATTAGTTATTAGTTTTGTTTTAGTCCCTTGCTGTTTTGTTGCTCAAAACTCATTCATTTTAGAGGATTATTGTATTTAATCACCCACTGGGCATTATAATCCGGACTGGACTGGACCAGATTATTATGTAAAAAGCTACCTGTTTGTTTTGTCTTGTAATTTTTTAAAGTCTAACCTAACAAATTTCTATTGGGCTATTTTTCAGTACTTTACAAGGGATGCTGCAGTGCACACCAAAGATGGCTTCAATATTACTGTTAAAGAGGCATGTCAAGGACAGAAAACAGGGTAAGTTACTCTTTTTCTCTCTTTCACACACATATACAAGCTTTTGTTTTGCTAGTATAGTGGGGACTTTCCATTCAAAGCTATTGTTTTGAAATTTTCAGTGTTTATTATGTTTATGGGGACTTTTGGCTGGTCCCCACAGTGCAGGCAAAACTTCATAAAGCCAGAGTGGTTTTGATTGTATATAATACAGATGTATCATGCACTCTGAATGAACATAATTTTATCGCAAATCTACATCTCCAGATTGAATGTAGCCAAGGTCATTGTTGTTGGTGATGTAGGAGTTGGAAAGACCTGTTTAATAAACAGGTAAGAGTCTGTAATGTTCATTTATTTATTCTCACTTCAGATCTCATTGTGCTTTTACTGAAAGAAAAACATAAATTTTAACATAACATCCATACGTGTATAAAAAATTAAAAAAAATCTTGAATGATTACATTACGTTAATATTTCTGTCCTCGAGATTCTGCAAAGACACATTTGGCAAGACGTACAAGGCGACTATTGGAGTGGATTTTGAGATGGAGAGATTTGAGGTCCTCGGGGTGCCCTTCAGTTTGCAGTTGTGAGTTTTGTGTATTACTTTAACAGTCATTCATATGGCTGCATCCTTCGATCACAGATCTATCTCTCTCTCTGCAGGTGGGACACAGCAGGTCAGGAAAGATTCAGATGCGTTGCATCCACATACTACAGGGGAGCTCAAGGTAATAAAACAGACTACATTAAGCACACTCTTGCTGTGTATTGTGTAAAAACAATGTATCTTTTGTTTTCCAGCCATCATTGTTGTGTTTGACCTGAGCAATTATAACTCTTTGGATCATGCAAGGTACAATACGACCACTTATTTGGTTTCAAACACTGTTTGAATAGTCATGAATCAAGTCTGTCTCTGTTTATTCAGAGAGTGGCTTGAGGATGCCATGAGAGACAATGACCCTTCCAGTGTTCTCCTCTTCCTCGTGGGAACCAAGAAGGATCTTAGTGTGAGTTTTATTTTCAGTTGATCTCTTCAAAGCCTTTCAAAATCCTGACAATCCTCAGATGGTGTTTCCTTGAGGTAACTAGTCTAGATGAATCTTTCTCTCCCACAGCACCCAGATCAGTTGGCCCAAATGGAGCAAGAGGCCGTTCGACTCTCTGAGGAGATCAGAGCAGAGTATTGGGCCGTGTCTGCGCTGTCAGGTGAACAAGTCTGTCTAAAAGACTTTTAACAGCAGCTGTTTTGATTGCCATCAAACTATTTTGTGTGTCTGAGCTGATGTCCGAAATAATATCTAGATGTTCATAAATACGTTTTGTCATAAATAGTCACATAAAAAATTCAGTAAAAACAGTAGTATTGTGAAATATCATGATACTACGTTTATTCAGCAAGCATGCATTAAATTGATCAAAAGTGACAGTAAA
>NW_015505523.1:2633635-2666268 GCF_001515645.1 Sinocyclocheilus grahami | reverse complement strand
AAATGTCCAATACAAGACTTTGCAATAGGGACAGTGAATTAAGTTGGCATTTTTAATGTAATTCAGGAGTCTTCAACCTTTTTCAGACTAAGAATCCCTTGGTGGAGAGAGTAGTGACCCGCTGTAGAAAACTGCTTTAAGCCTAACCTATAATGTATATTTATTGTTATATTTATTATTACGGTGTTCATACAGAGCCTGATAAAATAACATTTAGCAACCTTAACTTTGGCTGACATTAACTTAATGCTGCATTTTATTTAGCATGTATGAGATTTAAAAAAGCAAAAAAAAAAACAAA
Source organism: Sinocyclocheilus grahami (assembly GCF_001515645.1). Classification (NCBI taxonomy): domain Eukaryota; kingdom Metazoa; phylum Chordata; class Actinopteri; order Cypriniformes; family Cyprinidae; genus Sinocyclocheilus; species Sinocyclocheilus grahami. Next base: position 2,665,967 of record NW_015505523.1, on the reverse strand, counting down.
AAAAAAACACTGGGCTAGTTTTCATTTCTCCCGTAACAACCAAAAAAAATAAAATAAAATGCCGTACCAAAAAACAAACGAAACAAAAAAGCTGTACCAAAATTTCATAAAAACCTACTGCACATAAAGAATAAATTAAATCAATTCATAAATCCATGGTCATTACAGCGCAAAAACTTAAATTCTAAGGTTTAATTACAATAATTCAGACATTTAATACACATCTGCTGTAATTAAAATTTGAATATTAATTTGCTGATGCTCTGGTTTACTTTTATAGATTCAGTATAATTGAACACTTTTGGGTATAGAAAAAAGAAAAAAAAAAGCTTAACCAAAATCCTATTCTCAAACCTTATTTTAAATTCCAGAAATGTAAATAAATAAAGCCACAAGAACAAAAATAGTTTTTACAAACATTTATTCTTCTGTACATCTGACCAAGAGCACTTTAGATGATGCCGATCTGCAAGAAAAAAAAATTTATTCAGCAAGCATGCATTAAATTGATCAAAAGTGACAGTAAAGACCTTTATGTTACAAAATTATTCTATTTAAAATAAATTGATCAAAGAATCCAGACAATAAATTACAGTTTTTACCAACATAATAGGAAGCAAAAACTGTTTTCAACATAATATATTATATTAAGAACCATTATTATTAGAGCACCAATAATAATTGAGCACCAAATCAGCATGTTAGAATGATTTACAAAGAATCGTGTGACACTGAAGACTGATCAGCAGAGTAATGGCTAATGAAAATTCACTTTTGGCATCACAGGAAAACTGTTATTTTAAGTTGTAACAATATTTCACAAGATTAACATTTTATTGTATGTTTGATGAAATAATCAAATCACAGCCTTGGTGAGCATGAGAGACTTCTTTCAGAAGCATATAAAAACATGATTCCAAACGTTTGACTGTAGTGTAAGTAACGTATGAAATGACATCTTATGTGTTATTTCTGTTGTCCTCGATAGGGGAAAGTGTGAGAGATTTCTTTCTACGGGTTGCATCACTTACATTTGAGGCCACTGTATTATCTGAGCTGGAGAGGAACAAATCTAGACAAGCTAGAGATATTGTCAGTAAGTTCTTTCATTACATCAAAATATGGCTAATTCCTGACATTTTACTTTCATGTTTTACCCTAGGAATATTTCACCATGGTCATACAGAAAATGATATATGCATCTTTTCTACACAGAAATCTCTAACAACTGTGATGAAAAATTTAAGAAGAGGCAATCCAGCTGCTGTCTTTGACTAAAATTGTAACTTTCAAATGGCAATAGAAGTGTTTCCGGAATGATGTCCCATAATGCCCTGACACACATTTTTGAGTGGATGAAAAAATAATAGAGTACTTGGCCAGTGAGACGAGAATCTCAACAAGAATTCATCAGAAAGTGAAGTTTGGATTGTAATTAGAAGTGTATTAATAAATCCATGATATATTTCATGTTTCCTAGATATGAATTGGAAAGCATTTTTCTTTATCATCATTGTATTACATGTTTATTATACACTGCAATTGAGTTTCTCATGGACTATCAAATAACCAGGATCGAGTTAGTGACATGTTGTCCAAAAATATGTGAATTTTTGTCCCAAGCAATAACATAAAGCAGCTTAAATCTGTAAATCTGTCTATAAATACTTGGGTGTGATTTACTGGCATTTCAAGTCTATTACATAAAGCGATGCAAATCCCTGTAATTTGACGGTAATGAGTTCTGCCTTCACATTTGATTTTTGTCTTAGCAAACAGCAGTTTATGAGCAGAACACTTAAATTCACATTCAATGCCCTCCTGGTGGTTCTGAGTGGATCTTTTGTAAATACAGCCCTTGTTTTTCATTGCATCATGAGTTTCTCTAGCTAATATGATACATATGCCAGCACTCATGACCACAGGCTCTGCGCCGACTCCAGATTCCCACTGTGAGCTAAATGGAAGGATTGTTAAGACGTAAATGGAGAAGTACCACTTATGCAAAAATTGCGACGCTAAAATGAGCAGCTCAACAAATATCCCACTATAACAGAATTATATTGTGTGTGTGAAATGTCTGCTCAAGTCTTCAAGAGAGAATAAAGGCTAAAATCACAAAAAGGTGTCAAATTTAATTGTTAGTATTTTTGTCCACTAGTAGCTTTGTGGAAGCTGCTTGTGTCTCTTAAACAAAGGCATTCATATTATTTAGTCATATCTTACAATCAGTCTGAAATTAATTACCTAAGGTCTGAAGCTTGAAGACGAACACCATTCTTTACTAACTGAAATCAGTATAGACTGTTAAGAAACAGATGTTTAAAACAAATAAAAACACGAATCAGAAAGGTTTCATTTGGACAACTTTATCAAAGGAAAGAAATGGATGTCAGCAGTGAAATACACAGAACAGAATGCTTTAGACACTGAGCTCACTTCCCATCCTGACCTAAAGGCATAGTTTAGCCTCAATGCTAAAAGAACACATGATCATGTCATTAACACTTCCACAGAACTTGAAATATTCACTATACTGGTTGTGGGGGAGGGAATCATAACTATGTTTGCTGTGAAAATATTGTCACAGTATAAGGAGTCTGTTCATAAAGTTCACTTTGCTTAAATGTAACAATTTCGGTCTGTAGCAATACACGGGATTGTACATGAAGAAAAGACACTGTTAAAAACAGCATGTGTACAAACACCTTGAAGCCTGGCCCAGCAAAGATACATTCACAAACACAAACAGCCCCCAAAGTGAAAAAGCAAAAAAACTGATCAGAGGTCTCAGTATCTTTTAGCACATTAGTTCAGTTTACTTGTATAAGCACATTATGAAAAGTGATATCTGATTCTGAACTCTGAGAACTCAAAGACGACCTTAAAAACATCATTCTTCAAGGTTTTGAATTTAAAATGCATATTCTGATCACTGTAATGATCACAAAAAACAGGACATTTACAGGATCGCTTTTAAAGTCACATACTTCATTTTTAGCTGATAAATGAGTTGCTAAATAGATTAACAAAGCTTCCCAGTGCTTAATTCTTTGCGTAACAGCTCAACAGAACACAGATTTCGAAACATTACAGTGCTCTGGTTCATACTGAAACAGGGTTTTATTTAAATGTTTAAGCCAGATACAAAAAGAAAAGCTCTCTGAGTGGGTCTGAACTAATGATCTTACGCTGATTGAATACCAGCTCCCATGGGCACAAATCATGCAACGTCTTACACTTTAAGCCATTCCTTTTAAATTTAGTTAAAAAACTGAAATGAAAAAGGGGGTGCATTATGCTCGTACTTAAAAAAAAGAAAAGAAAACAAAAACCCTCGTGACAAACGTTTATTGCAGGTCCATTTCCTAAATCTGTTTGTCGTCACCACATTTCAAATGTTTGTCTTTGTATCAGTAGCTCTGAATGACTCAAAGAAATGCTTCTAGCAGCGAAAGAGCAAAAGACGGAGGGTGAGAGATGGGATGTGTATGGATTGGGTTTTATACGAGATGTCTGAACACCCCCTTCCCTACTCCTATCGGTCCATCTCGTCCAAGAGGGGAGTGGCATCTCCGCCGATGGACATGGGCGTGCTCTCGATCATGGGGCTGGGTGAAGGTCGGGGCGTCATGCGGGGTGTCTTTTGCTTCCGCCGCTCAGCTTCTTTCTCCTGCAGCCACTGTTCAGCCATCTTACCCCAATCCACGGCGGTGTGGGAACTTGTCCTGCAGGGAACACAGATGGAGTTTTAGTACTTTGGTCTGTAATGGATTATGTACCACAAGTCATAATAATAGAAACCACACAAAAAAACAAGACTAAAGAAGAAGAAAAAACATGAACATTTGTGACTAGGCATATGACGGTATCAAATGTTCATGTTGCGATTAACTGCTAATGCTTTTATCACGGTATACGCTATTGAAATTTAGTTGCAAAAAGTGTTGTCAAAGTATTACAGGTTTAATAACTATTTTCTTATAACAAAAAAGAACTGAACATTTACATACAATAAAAGTAACACACAAAAAAGTATAAAGTAAAAAATTTCACAGAGACTAAAAGTGCAAAAGATTTATAAAGACCAATAAGCAACACTTTACAATAAGATCTCATTAGTTAACCTTAGTTAATGCATTAACATTAATAATGAGCAATAGCTACATTTGCTACAGAAGTTATTAATCTGTTTAAAAATACAACGGTTAGTTCATTAAATGACAGTTGCAACTTTTAATTTAATAACGTGTTATTAAATATTGAAATTACCTAAGATTAATGAATGTTTAGTATTAAAACAAAGTATATCAATTATACAACAAAAAATAAAGAAAGAATTTACATGGTATCTGCAGGATTTTTAAAAGGGACTTTGGTGTGACCAAACAATAAAGAATCAACACATTTTCAAATAATATCCAGGGCATGTTGTAATCCAGATTAAAATGTAAAAAAAAGTTTGAAAATAAATAGCCTATTAAGTCTAAGTATTTGGCGCTGTGATGAACGCTGCGAATACAAAAATCTGAATGGCTATTTAAACCATTTAAATATGTTTTAATAAGCAGCAGCTGCTTTGTTTATGAGGTTTCCGGAGAAACGGCTGCATTTCTGCTGTTCAACACCATCTGCTGTCAGAGAGTAAATGTGTGCTTTCATTCAGCATGAACGAATATCGTAATGATTTTTGGCATAAACGAAAAATCGATCATTTTGACCTGTACAATGTATTTTTGGTTATTGCTACTAATATACCCGTGCTACTTATGACTGGTTTTGTGGTGCAGGGTCACATTTGTGAAGGAACAGATGCATCAAATACCACTCATTCAAATGAAAATGTTTATAGCATTGAATTCACACACAGAAAATTCATCATGTGACATGGTTTTGCATTTTCAATAAAGCAGAGGCAGCACTCACTTGGGCTGTGGTGTCCGCACTCTCGATGACGAGGACGATGGCGTGGAGGACGAATGCTGATGGTGCCCGTGTGAGGATTGTGGGGTGCTGCTGGGATACTGGGGTGTGGTCATGGCCTGCTGCTGGCCAGGTGTGGTGTAAGAGTAGCTGGGCGTCATCATGGGCGTGGCCATCGGCTGCTGGGGCGTTGCGAAGACCTTGAAAAAACAGGAAAGGAAGGAATGTGAAATATTAGCGGGCCTGGTTTTGATTCAATGAGTTAGATAGGTGACTGAGTGCATAGGTGCAGGTTTCGTACATGATAAGCGCTGCTGCTACCGCCACCTCCTGCACTGCTGCCGCCACTGTAACCATACTGACTGGAGGCCCACTGGGCCGGTGTCGTGTTGGGATTCTGGCCCTGGCCTGTAACCGCTGCTATGGCACTGAACATCTGGGATGTCATGTTTCGCGGGAGAGCGTTGACGGCTCGAGTCAAGTCTGAGAGTGAGGGGACAGATTTGGGTTTTAAAAATACATTACTTCATAAAAAATAAAAAAATTCCTGTTGTTGTCAGGGAAGACATCAGCATTTCTGACATACCAGCAATGTTGATGTTGGCAGGTGTGGCGTTCACTGATGCTGGTGTTCTCGTTCTGCTGCTGGTTGGTGTGACGCCTTTAGAGAGACAACAAAAACATTACATTACAAGGAAAAATTAGAATGCTAGGCCAGAGCTGGAGTGCAGATAGAGACTACTAACCTGGCACAGGATCCTGGTAGTGGTCCTTGAACCAGCGGAAAAGACCATTGACTGTAGGGAACATCTGAGAGCGATACCTAAAGCCATCTGGAGTGATGGTTACATACTCTATCCTATAAAACAAAACACAAAAGGCAAACATTTACAAATGCATGATATATATGGGAGTTGTGCCCTGCTTTGGTAGGGTAATGAGTGCTACCTTGGCTTCCCTCTAGGTTGGTAACCGAGCAGAAATTTGCCTGGCAGGTCTCTACAAGCTGAAACAAAGTAGGGGATGAATGTCGGCTTCTCTTTTTTGGTCCTTACGAGAAGCTCCTCCATTTTCTGTACAAAGGCAAGAAAGGATAAATGTACAACTGTAAAATGTATAGGGACCACTTAATCTATAATAAAAAAAACAAAAAGTAGAAATCAAGATAAAGAGAAAAGGAAAAAGTGTACGTCCTCAGAATGATAACACACCTTCCTATCACCTCCATTGCACTCATGGAAGTATTTGTGGCTGAGCAGATCTCGTGCAAATGCAGCCATGGGCTGGACATACCTGGCTGTGATTTCATCCAGATCCTCAAACTCCTGTGGACAACCACAACTATTATTAGATTTCTAGTAAAAAAATGCTGTTCTTTTAAATTGTCTATTAATCAAAGAATCTCAAAAATGCATGGTTTTCATACGAATATTATGCAGCATAACAATTTTCATAACAAAATGTACCAAATGAGCATATTAGAATGATTTTTGAAGGATCATGTGACACTGAAGACTTGCGTAATGATGCTGAAAATTCAGCTTTACATCACGGTTATATTTAAAAATAAATATGAACAAAAGTCATTTAAAATACTTGTAACAATATTTCACAATATTGCCATTTTTTTAATAAATGCAGCCAAAAACACTTAAAAAAAAAGAAAAAAAAAAGGCCCAAAACTTTTGAACAATAGTTTGGGATCATGTGACACTGAAGACTTGCGTAATGATGCTGAAAATTCAGCTTTACATCACGGTTACATTTAAAAATAAATATGAACACAAAAGTCATTTAAAATACTTGTAACAATATTTCACAATATTGCCATTTTTTTAATAAATGCAGCCAAAAACACTTAAGAAAAAAGAAAAAAAAAAAGGCCCAAAACTTTTGAACAATAGTTTGTGACAACAACAGCTCACCTCATTGTTGATCCAAAGAGTATGTCCAAGGCTAAACGCATTCTCTTTACCCTCCTCACGGACGTCTACATGCTGATAGATCCCATCAGCCACCTTCCATGTGACCGTCAGGTGGTTCTCCCCTTTACTGCTGGGCCGAATCACCACATCACCTTGGTCCATGGATTCCATCATCTTCTCCGCTTGTTTGAAGTTGATGTTGTGGAAGGACGGGTGAGCGATTACTCGCTTAATGTAAGCTGAAGACAGAAAACAAAAGTCATGTCACTTGAAAAAGGTGATAAAATTAATGTTTTCAAAAAAGATTTGGTCAATACTGACTGGTTCTCTGCTGTTTCTTCTTTTGCTCCTCTTCCTGTTTCACATCATCTGTCTCAGCATCAAAATCATAGTAGGTATCTTTGGGAAGCTTCCATTCATTGTTCTTGTCACTTAGGTCAGATGTTCTACAAGTGAGATCCACGTTGAACTTCTCGATGTCAATCTTCATGATGCGGCAGTGCACGGTCATGCCAACCTAACAGCAGATAACCAGACAAAAGTCAGTCTGTAAACAGAACATTTTCAAATTTCCATATCTTTTGTAAGGCTACATATTTGGGGTGTATATTGTTTATAAATGAATGCCAGATAGAGTATAGAAAGGAAATATGAGATTTGCTCACCTTGACTCTCTCCTCAGGATGCTTCACCACCTTGTCACTAAGAAACTTTGTCGGTATGAAGCCTGTGACAGCGTTATCTAACCTAGTTCTCACTCCGATGGCTTGACCAGGGCAGGAGCCGCTGTCAAAGTGATTCCACACCTAAGAAAACAACGATATAAGTCAATTTGCTTGTGTGCTTAAGATAAAAAGGTAACAGAACTAATTCCCACCTCACTGAGCTCAGGGAAGTTGTCCTGCTGGCAAAATGGACACTGCCAGAGACCCGTCTCATCATTACGGATGGCCTGGTCATAACTCTCACCTTGTGGCCGTCTGTGAGCAATGCCAGTCACCACACATGTGATCAGTTTGCCTATATGTGCACAGAGATATAGGAAAATATTACCAACAGTATCAAGACTGAAACAAATGAGGGAGCACCACAAATATCACAGAATACTTGAAAAGATGTATCTGTAGGTTTATAACTATAGATTATTCTTTGATCTTTTTAAAATATCTAAAAACGATCAGGTATTATTTACCAATAAAGAAGGTCTCAGGAGTCTCCTTGGTGAGCAGGTTAAAGACCTCCTCCGTGTTGGGAGGCCTGTACGGGGCTCTCAAATCTTTATATCTACAGCTGAGCTCCGCTCGGATGTCATACAGTGTAATTCCCTTATTACCATAACCCTGAAAGAAAGAAACAATAAATAACACAAGCTCACAGGAAAAACGGTTTAGTTAAGTCAAGTACCGCTTGTGTCCTGATTTGCTGCTTTTGATAAATGCCTCTGCTAACAAAATTTATGCAAGTGAATTATGCAACATTATGACAAAGCTGACCTGTCTCTCCAGCTCCTCAGCGAAGGCATCCAGATCCAGGTCCTTGAGCCTCTCTGGGTTCTCAAGGATCTCCTCTAGCGCTCCGGCTGGGTTGGCATCTTCTGCTGACTCGTCGTACTCTAGAGCATCCACTGCCATTTTACGTGCCCACTCATACGTTTCAGGGTGCACTCGAGAACCGTCCAAGACCTCGATATAGGAGTCAGTGCTGCAGAATGAAAGAACACATTATTTTGTTATAGCTTCAGGCTGTACGCAGCATAATTCAAAGTGAACTGCAGGCCATTCACTCACAAACATTGCATACAGCATCTTACCTGTCTCCAAGAGAGGCAGTGTCGATCTTGATGAAGCCAGCACAGTTAATGAAGACTTTGGGTCCCATATGGCACATGGTGACCAACTGGGTTCGATTCTCTAACCTAGTGTTGTTCTGTTTAAGAATCTGAGGAACATTGGAAAGGTGCAGATGATGAGCTAAACATCATAGAAACTCAACCCATTAGCTAGACTAACAGAGGGACTTTACTTAGGTGGAAAAACAACATGAATATCAAATGTGAGAATAGTGATATATATATATTTTTAGAAGATCTCACCTTGAGCAGGTGTGAGCCTTTTCTAGATCCGAGGCCACAGATGTACTGGACCAGGCTCTGGGTGTAAGGGTGAGCAATGGCCCGGTTCACATCCACACCAACCTCATTCACCCGGTTTATGAACTCACAGTAAAGAGCGCCCAGCAACTCCTCTTTCACTACATGCTCCTGAGGAACGTTTAAAAACATAATACACAAGAAGTTATTTACAAATGACCTTCATCTCAAGCCTGTTTAAAAAAAATTAGCAGTCACTCAATTAGCAGCCACATACTAAGTGGAGAGATGTCAGTGACTCAGTGTTGATACTGTTAACTCAAATTAAAAACTGGGTTCCATAAATTACTTAAGGCAAGTTACTGAAGCACTAAAATAACTCAATTTAAAACAAACAAAAACAAATGATTCAAAATAGGAATAAATAAATGGCTATAATAAATAATACTTTTAAAAATAACACATTGCAAGGCGGAATTTCACACAAATACATGGAGAAAAATCAAAGGTATTTAAACGTAAACGGCAAAAGGGATGCAGGAATGTGCTTGTACCTGCAGGGGATGCAGTTTCAAACACAGGATGTCCTCATCGCTGCTGCAGACTTGAGCAAACTCCACTAGGGGGTCCTGAATTTTGCGAGCCACAGACACAGCCTGCCGAAGCAGAGGTGGATAGTCCCTGAAATCCGCCTAGAGAGGAGCAATATGCGAAAGAAATATTAGAAAAGGCACATAGCCTTCAACAAGGGTTTATGGGTAAAATGTATGTTTTTATCTCATTGCACTGACCTCAGACTTCTTGCTGTTCATATAAAGCATAGCCAGCTCATTGTCCACCAGCTCCACTCCCACAGCAGGCAGAGAGGAGTCCTGCTCCAGCTCACTGATGGTGCGCTTGATGTCCTCCATCACCATATGAGCATCACTACACACATCCAAATAAAAGCATAAACATGTGGGGGTCCAACATGCATATGGAATATTTAAATGCAAAAACAAAATATTGAACACACCGATTCTCCCCAGCAACAGCAACAACATGTGGCTTCTTACTAAGGAGGAATTTCTTGAGGTTTTCAATATCTTGAAGCTATGGAAATACAACAATCAAATGTTTCAAAAGTGTCAATATTGATGGAAACTGGAATTAACAACTGAATAGTAAATCTCCCGCAGGGCTTCTGTTTCTTCACCTTTTTCTCTCTTTCATCCTCTCTCCATGCATTTCTCCTCTTCAGGAAATAAGGAAGCCTGAGGAAGTCCACAACCTCTCCTTCACCATTAAGGAGGGAGCAGAACACTGGTGTATCTCTATAAAAACACAAGCAAACACTTAACAGATGCCATTCAAATGTATGATAAGCTGAAAATTATGATGTTATGGCCAATAATATATAATGTTTAGGGCTGCAACTAATAATTATTTTGATAATCGATTAGTTGGTCGATTTTTTTTTCTCTCGATTGATCGGGTTAAAAAACAAAACAAAAACTTTATTTTATTGACAAAAAAACACTATTCCACATTCTGCCCAATGTCCTTCAAACAAATGTGCCAACTGAATGCTATGAAAACATACAGTGCTTAACAATTTATTAGACCACCTGCCATAATAAAGAGAAAACACATTTTAGGTATCTGTCAAAGTATTGTTTAAATCAAAAAATGTTGTTGTCATTTATTGGGCAAATAAACTTAAACAACTAAATAGTATTTATTCACATAAAAAAAGGTCTCCTATGCCCTTCATAACAGCTTGCATTCTTGCTGGCATGGTTATGTACTTTTTGACTGTAATTGGGAATCTGAAAAAAAACCCACTATAAAGCTCTCAGCCTTTCTTTCATAGATAAAAGCAATAATTATATTATAGCATTAGAAATAGCCTACTGCCGTTACAAAAGAGCTTACACATATTGGAGGACTAACCAATACAGAAAGCTAAAAAATGATTTTGGTAATCACCAGTACTGTTAGTTTAGAGCAGCAGTGGCACAAACCATAATTTGTTAAAAACCTTACATAAATATGTTTTAATACATTTAAGAACTGCATATAGTGAATAGTTTAAATCTCTGCATTAAAAATTTAAATAATAAAGATGAAAAAGACGAATAAAATCACAAACTCAGTTGTAACCAATAGGTAAGAGTAATGTTCTGCAGGAACACATTCACTTTATCCTGTAATGAAGCGTCTGATATTTATATTCAGACAATTACACGATGTTATCCCCTTACAGTTCCTACTCTTATAAAATACTCGCAATGCATGTTGACCTTTAAACCTCGATTTAACTTTCAACAACAGATATTTCAGCACAATGAATGTTTTTGCACTGATTATTAATTCTCTTTTTTCCGTCTGTCTGACGCGAGTGCACGCGTCCGCTGCTCATTCAGTAAAGATTAAAGGGGTCATATGATGCTATTTTAAAGATCATTATTTTGTGTAACAGAATATGTTGACATGCTTTAAAACACATTATTTTTCAAATACTGTACATTATTGTAGGTCCTCTATGCCCAGCCTCTCTCAAACACGTCGTTTTCAACCTTTGACTGACCTTTGAGCTCAGTCTGCTCTGATTGGCCAGCTGACCCAGTGCATTGTGATTGGCCGAACACCACAAGCACGTGTCGGAAATGTAACGATGATCGCGAGCGTCAGCTTTCAAAGTAAATATCAAGACAGTTAATAATGTCGTTAGTTTTACCATCAGTTCAACAGAGTCGCGTGACAAACACAGTGATGATGCAGTACACAAGGCGGTTAAGACAGCTGACGTGCAATGATTTCTGACAGGCAGTTCACTCTCCTGTGATGTGACCCTGTTCCCCTCACACACACACACACAACACGTTACTCTGCGCTGCGCAAAACTCAGCATTTGAACAGTCAATACAAATACTTAAACTAATAACAAAACATACTTACAGTCGCTGATTCAGAAGCGCCAAACTGTCATAGCAAAGTCGGAATTTACTAAATTTTTATTTTATTTTTTTAAGAAATAGCCTTTGTACTCTTCTAGGTTCAAAAAACTGTCGTCCATAAAATGCGTTGTACAAATTCGAACATCTGGGTTGTGCTGTTTTGTTGTAAATGAATCTTAACCAATGATTCCTAATTGCATCTACTTACGGAAGGCCAAATGAAGTGCTTTTGCTTTCACACCGAAACACAGCATCTCCCTGACATGGCTGCATCAACACTACTGCTGTTCCTGAAACCACGCCTTCTTTCTTTGCGTGCACATTTGGGCGGCATTATGCTAATATTTCCACACAGTGATGTAGATATGTGGGGGCGTGTTAGAACGAGCCGTTTTAGGTAGGCGTGGTTGACTCTTAACTTTTATAAAGAATATCTCTTTGGATTTGAGACTTTAGTCTTTGCAACTTTACAGATCTTCTTTATGCACCAAGAGCTTGTAACACTCCAAAGAGAAAGGAAAACTTGAAATCACATCATATGACCCCTTTAAGACTGTTAGGACGGACCTTTTTGCAAAAATGGAAATGCTCGCGTGAATTTGTGACATTTATACATAAGGATATGACCGTAAATTGAAAGTTTTTGCACTGAGGACACACACGCATCATCTGCCAAAGCATCTGACAGGGCAAGCCATTCCGCTAATGCATTAGCTTAAAGCTTAAAATAAAGAATTCTCATGTTTTGGTCAGTTTGGATCACGTAGCATCTCATTCTGTTTCCTCCACTATTTTTAGATGCATTTTGTCCACAAAAATGCATAATTCAGTGCTGTAATTTGACGCAACCAGCTGAAGTTGGATGTGCACTGTGGGCAGACCCAACTAATCGATAATGAGAATCGTTGTTGATGATTTTCATAATCGATAATAATCGATTTTATCGATTAGTTGTTGCTGCCCTAATAAAGTTATACATTTTATAATACAGGAGAAATTGAATTAAATTGAGATTCACTTTAAGTCAGCATTAAATTACCTAATATAAAAATTAAATATTCAATAATATTGGGTTTTATTGTGCATCCCTATTCACAATCATTTAGAATATATTCGCTCCCTCAGAACAAAAATGTACCTGCCGGAAGCAAATGCCACCCCAAGTACACGGATACCCTTTCCTTGTGACTCATCCATGAGGTCATCGTCCTCCTCTACCTGCTGATCAGGCCGATAAGGAGCCACCTTCAACCAATTATACAGCTTCTTGCAACAAGACTACCAAAAACACAAGAAACTCAAATCAACTTATTATAGACCACAGTTTGGTACTGAAAGCACTTGCAAATGGAATATAATACACATGCAATTAATGTGGCACCTTAATAATATTGTCCTTGGCTTCAGCAACAAGCTTGTTTTTCAGTTCCTTGGCCATCTGAGGATAAAGGAACTGCTGCAAGGAACGTTCAATAGCAAGAGTTCTCTGCTTGTTCCATTCCTGCACCTGGTGACTGAACTCATCCCTGTAGTAGAACTGCTTAATCTCATCAAAGTAGGTCTGATCTCCTCCGTACCTGTAGATAAGGCAAACAGTACTGATCTGTACCTCTTGTATACAATCCTTAACAACTCAATTCAGGTTTTGATCTAAAGATAAATTTTCAGGACACAACTATACCCTTTGACTCCCACAAGGTCAATGCAGATGTCTATGGCGAGCAGGCCTTCCTCCTCAGCAAGGCACATCTTCAAGAACTGATCTCCATTGAGCTCCTTCACAGGCTTGTTCTTCAGGTACTTGAAGGAATAGGCATAGTGCGCTTCATCCACATCCTAGGAAACATAACGGATATTAGCTGATGTGGAATTACTGATGAATGAGCAAACAATGCAGTCACTGGCACATTAGTTCAGTCTGGGTTTGAATAGGACGACAAGTTTACTACGGTAATACTGTAGCACAGCAAAAACTATGCCTACAACACACACCTACATAATATCAACTGAACATTCTAGCTAAAGCTTTAACACAACAGAGCTCTGCTGGGGTGGGAAGGTTGCTTTTCTGATAATACCCTTTCCTTGATGAATATGGTTAAGTGAAAGCAGAAGATAAGCAAAAACACAACAGTAAATAAAATATTTGTATAATACATAATGGTCACTTCCTACATACTAGAAGGTATGTCTGCAACTCCTAAATTAACACTAAGTACCAACCTTCTTGCCCTTCTTAGTTGGCTTGATGTTAATCTTGGCCCTCTCCTGGAAGGTCTGTCTGAGTACGTGCCTAACCAAAGGTTCACGGGCAATCTGCATGGCCACCATGTAGCGAGCGCCTTCCAGAACAGCCTCCGGGGTGTTAAATTGGCTATGAAAAAATTTGAGTTATGAATAAATATGAAAACTGCTATGATCTTCCAATAAGCAGTGGGTAAAAGACATGCATACAGAAGTAATTTTAATAACAATTTCAAGTTTGCAATGATGCATTACCTGCATACATAGTCCTTAGCCAGCTCCAAAGGCTCTGCAGGAAACTGCTCGGTTTCATGCCTCTGATAACTGTCTCGCAAGTTTTCTCCAAACTGCTCTGGGGTCAGACCAAACTTCTTGGCAAGACCGTCTAATAAAAAAAAGGGGTCACCATATGCCATAATTTTACAAGAAAAGTGTATGTATGAATTCATCACTTTCATGGAGTTACACTGTAGTTATGTACAATATCAGTTACATTGTTAAAAATATCTCTGACACAAAATGTTAGTATAAATGCAATCAATATATTGCTGTAAGTTTATATTCTAAAGTACTATACATTTTTTGCCAGGGAATATGTTTGGCACATTTGACTCTGCCAGCATAAATAAATAAAATAAAAAATACACATCGTCTTATTTTTGTGCGAGATGTACAAACCAAGGCCTGTGCTCTGACAGATGCTGTACATATCTCTACGGGAAGCTTGTTTTAGATCTGGACCCTTTTGCTCCTCTTCTTCCTCTTCCTCCTCTTCTGCCTCTTCCCCTAGCAGTACAAAAACAGTTTTAGTCTAATGCATGGTTGACCATTATTTGATAAAATTGTGCAAAGGAAACACAGTTGTACCATCTTCCTCTGACACTTCCTTGATCTTTTTCAGTTTCTTTTTGTTGCCCTTGGCTGCATTCTGCATCTTAGGAATGTCTCGGCCATAGTAGAGCAGGAAGTGGTTGTAGACATCTCCCAGCTCATCAAGAGACTGGACGTCTTTCAGTCTGTGAAAGCAGAAAGGAGGTGTGATTACTGTGGACAAAGCATAAAATATTAGAACGTTCATTAGGTTTGTACTCGTACCTCTCCATATCACTAGTGTCTAGAGGACGAGTTGAGTCGGCCAGTGGCTTGTCAGGGTCAGCGGAGATCTGCTCAAACTGATAAGACTGCATCCTCTGGAAAAGACGTGTCAGGTTCTGCTTCCTGGTCTTCAGCTGAGTCCACTGAGGAGGACAGCCATAATTAATTTCTATATTACCAAAGAAAAGCAGCAACCGCACTGCATTCAGAGAACATTTTGACTAGCCCTTACCTTCTCATCCCACTGCCACACCTTCCACAGATCATTAATGTTCAGCTCTGGTTCCACATACTCCTTCCTGTAGAATGCAATGAAGGGAACCTGTAAGATGGAAGAGAGAGGAGTTAAAACCAGATGATCAGTCGGTCGAGTTTATTACACCCTGTTTTTTCCCTATGACTATACCTCAAAGTGTTGGTTCCTCATGAAGTTCAAAGCTTCTTTGATTTTAGCAATAGTACTGGGGCCCTTTCTGCTGAAATTAGTGGCTGTCCCACGATCTAGGTAGTCTGTGCTCTCCTGCAATGCAAATCAAAACAAAACAAATAATATTAGAACGTTCATTAGGTTTGTACTCGTACCTCTCCATATCACTAGTGTCTAGAGGACGAGTTGAGTCGGCCAGTGGCTTGTCAGGGTCAGCGGAGATCTGCTCAAACTGATAAGACTGCATCCTCTGGAAAAGACGTGTCAGGTTCTGCTTCCTGGTCTTCAGCTGAGTCCACTGAGGAGGACAGCCATAATTAATTTCTATATTACCAAAGAAAAGCAGCAACCGCACTGCATTCAGAGAACATTTTGACTAGCCCTTACCTTCTCATCCCACTGCCACACCTTCCACAGATCATTAATGTTCAGCTCTGGTTCCACATACTCCTTCCTGTAGAATGCAATGAAGGGAACCTGTAAGATGGAAGAGAGAGGAGTTAAAACCAGATGATCAGTCGGTCGAGTTTATTACACCCTGTTTTTTCCCTATGACTATACCTCAAAGTGTTGGTTCCTCATGAAGTTCAAAGCTTCTTTGATTTTAGCAATAGTACTGGGGCCCTTTCTGCTGAAATTAGTGGTTGTCCCACGATCTAGGTAGTCTGTGCTCTCCTGCAATGCAAATCAAAACAAAACAAATACGCATCAAAGTTAGCTTAGTGCCATGACAATATGCTAACAAATGTCATGTTATACAAATACTCCATTCACACCTGCATGGAGATAGTTGGTGTGGAGAAGGCATTCCTGTAAATCCATTCAGCTTCTTCCTCCAGTTCATCATCCTCAGCAGGCTTTACAGGGATGGCCCTCAACTGCAAATGACAAGAGGTTATGAAATATCCTCATTTCCATCCATGAAAGGAAACACACTGGTAGAGGGCATGCAGAAGTGTCAGGTATCCTTCACATTGGACAGCATACTGCAAATGAAAGATATATTGTATATAAAGGCCAACACTGCTCCATACCTGGAATCTTTCTGGCATGTCTGTAGAGCGGATCTCATTGTCCTGATCAGTCATGTGGCTGCTCTCCAGCTCACTGGGCTCATAGATCTCAAATATGCTACGGCGGCCAACTCTTCTCTTGGTCTGCTTCTTTGGCCGATCCCATGACTCATCATCCTGATCCTCCTCTTCCTCTTCCGCATGATCATATGCCTCAGTGTCGAACTCGGCAAAGTCAAAGTCACCACCGAATATCTCTTGAGCTTCTTGCAAGGCACTAAAATGTCAGAAAAGGAGCAACATTAGAGATAAGAAAGTCATGGGTTGAAGGCCATTTCTGTCAGTGCTTTAGTCCTTCATACCACACAGAGAAGTCTATATTTTCATGAGCAAACCACTGCTTTACTGTTTACATCACTTACGCATCAGTGTAGCCAGAGAATTTCTTTCCCTTCTTTTTAGTGATGGGCTGCCCATCATCATCCACAATGAAATCATCAATATCTAGCAAATATTGAAAAGAAAAAAAAAAACATCAAAATTCCAAAGAATTATAAAATATTAATTAAAATCCATGATGAATAGGGTAAACATCTTTCCTACCAGATTCCTCATCATCTTCCCCCTCTTCGTCATCTCTTGGGTGAAGTGTGTCCACAGCCTCTCCGTCCTCCACCTCTCCATCTCCGTCACCATCCCCAGTGAAGATCTCATCAGCGATCAGGTCTTTCTCATCATCTTCCCCCTCATCATCCATGGTTTTCACACGCGAGTATTTCTTTTTCTGAACATATTTTTTTCAGTTCAAAACTGTTTAACTAGTATCAGTTAAATTAATATAAATTCTGTAATTTAGCACAGGCTGGAAGTTTGGTGACTCACCCTTCTCTTCACTTTTACTCCTAAATTCTCCTCGATGAGGTCCAGATCATCATCATCAAGATAGTCATCATAACCTGACATATACAAAGACACATTTTTTTATGAAAACAAACGCAATACAGAAACCAGTATTTCAGTTATCTGAAGATAACAGGATTAGAAAGTAGAATTTAAATGTCATAATAATACTACCGGTTGTTTTATTTATGGAATGGTTCTTTTTATTATTATTATTATTAATAATTTTTTTTTTTTTTTTTGGGGTTCCTTTTTCCCTCTTTCCCGTTAATGCTTCACACTCCAGTCCAGTTGGTGGCGGTAATACACCACAAGTTGGCTTGTCAACCGCCATAAAATCGTACAAGAAGAAGAAGAAGGACTCGGCAAGCCATGGATAGTTTGGGGTTCTTACGGGCGCAGTTGCCTTTAACAGTGTTATTGTCATGTATGTTTACATTCTCCTCCGGCAGTGAAATGAATTTTGTAACGTGCGGGTCGGTGGTGAAGCTGCTCAATGTGAAACACAACGTCAGGTTACACTCTCATGATGTCCGCTATGGATCTGGTGAGTGACTGTCATTCGTAAAGTCTGCTCGCCTCATCTGTATGGCAGTGATATAAACGTTTGATGTGACCCTGGACCACAAAACCAGTCATAAAAAGCATGTGTATGGGTCAAAATGATCGATTTTTCTTTTATGCCAAAAACCATTAGGATATTAAGTGAAGTTAATGTGCCATGAAGATATTTTGTACATTTCCTACCGTAAATATATCAAAACGTAACTTTTGATTAGAAATATGCTTTGCTAAGAACTTAATTTGGACAACTTTAAAGACGATTTTCTCAATATTTATTTATTTTTACATTTTTTTGTACCTTCAGATTCCAGATTTTCAAATATAGTAGTCAACATTTGAAGTGATCACAACCTCTCATTAAAGCTGTCCTAAAACCTAAAACCAAAATGCGTTCTTGTCGTAGGACAGCTTTGATGAATTTTTCTTGATCCACTTCAAATGTTGACTACTGTAGTTGTATCTCGGCCAAATATTGTCCTATCCTAACAAACCATACATCAGTGGAAATGGAAAACTTGTTTATTTAGCTTTCAGATGATGTCTAAATCTCAATTTCAAAAAATGTACTCTTATGACTGGTTTTGTGGTCCAGGGTCACACAAAACTAACAACAGTTTTCAAAAGCCATTAAATAAACACATTACTGTATATGATTACTTTGTGAGGATCCCTAAATCCAGGTGTGAAAAACTTGTTGCCTCTTTCCCAAAAAGACTCATGGCTGTATTCGATCAAAAGGGTGCTTCTACTAAATACTGAGCAAAGGGTCTGAATACTTAGGACCATGTGTTATTTCAGTTTTTCTTTTTTAATAAATCTGCAAAAATGTCAACAATTCTGTGTTTTTCTGTCAATATGGGGTGCTGTGTGTACATTAATGAGGAAAAAAAATTAACTTAAATGATTTTAGCAAATGGCTGCAATATAACAGAGTGAAAAATTTAAGGGGGTCTGAATACTTTCCGTACCCACTGTATTTTAAAATGTAATCCATTGCTTTGATGGCAAAGTTGAATTTTCAGCATCATTACTCCAGTCTTGAGTGTCACATGATCCTTCAGAAACCATTCTAATATGCTGATGTGCTGCTCAAAAAACATTTCTTATTAATGTTGAAAACAGTTGTGTTGCTTAATACTTTGTGGAAACTGTCATTTTTTTGACTAGAAAGTTTGAAATAACAGTATTTATTTGAAATAGAAATATTTGTAACATTATTAATGTCTTTATTGATACTTTTGATACATTTAATGCATCCCTGCTGATGCTGAAAAAAAGTATTGATTTTCTTTCTTAATAGTAAAGAAAGAAGCTGCAGCAGCAGTACAGAATCTCTCTATGATCTGTTAATGATAATTCCAGGTAGTGGTCAGCAGTCGGTGACCGGTGTGACCGGTGTGGAGGACAGTAACAGTTACTGGAGTGTGCGGGGCACCAGTGATGCCGCATGTCATCGAGGGACTCCGGTACAGTGTGGACAGAACATCCGATTGACCCATGTGAACACGGGCCGCAATCTACACAGCCACTACTTTACTTCTCCTCTTTCTTCAAATCAGGTTTTAATATGTCATGCTTTTTTAATAAAAACACACTGTAACGTATAGGTACTATATGTAGAATTTTGATGTTGCACTAGGCTGTGGAGTTTTACTCAAAAACTCTTCCCATTTAGGAGGTCAGTGCCTTTGGTGAGAACGGCGAGGGTGACCATCTGGACGAGTGGACCGTTCTGTGTGCAGGCTCTGTTTGGCAGCGGGATGAGTCAGTTCGGTTTCGCCACACGGCCACCGAGGCTCTGCTGTCTGTGACGGGAGAACAGTACGGCAGACCTATCCACGGCCAGAGAGAAGTGCACGGCATGATGGTCAGCAGCTCACACAGCTACTGGAAAACAATGGAGGGCGTCTTCATGAAACCCAGTGAGATTGGATCCAGGGATTTCAGCAGGCCATTGCACACTGAGTTTTAGAGAAACGCTTCATACAAGCTGACTCTGCTGGACTCTTTACAGTTCTATTGTTATGAAAAAGAGTTTTATGATCAAATTGTGCCATATGCTTGTTTTTTAAACACTTTTAAGCATATGATTTTGTATTGCACAGCATACACTACTGTTCAAAAGTTAGGGGTCAGTAAGGATTATTAAGGTTTTGACAACAAATATTAAACATCACAACTGAAACACTATATAAGCATATTAGAATGATTTTTGAAAGATGCGTGTTACTGAAAATTCAGCTTGGCCATCACAGGATTGTCATTCAGAGTTTAACTTAAGTTTTAACTTGAAACACAATGCACTCACCTTTGAGAATATTTAATGGCCATTAAAATTTTAAAATCGTGGCCATCTGTTTGCATCTTACAAGTAATATTAAATTAAAAAGACCAACAACAAATCCTTAAACAATAAATTGGCCCACAACTGTTATCAAAAAAAAAAAAAATTTAAACCTGGGATATGATTTAAAACCACAAATATGAATTAATTGCATTAGCAAACAAGCTGGAATTCACTTGAACTGCTTGATGCTGATCTCAGAGTGGAAACACTACAGCATCAATGCTACTTTATGTTGCAACAGTATTAACATTAATCTAATTGAGAGACTTGCAGTTATGTGGTGCTATGTAATGATGTTTTAGGCTATTTTTCTAAAGGAAGCTTTGAGTTGCTTAAAACAAAAGCTTCTATACAGCCATTACTATCACACTTGCACACCTGAATATTACACTAGTAACACTCTGGCAAAGTCTTTTTTCCTAAGAAAATTATAATTTTTTTTGTCTCTAAATGTATAATTGTAATTACATTAAGTGCCTTTTATATATGTATACATGTGCTATGATTACATATACTGTAGATGCTGTAAAATTTGAAATGACCTGTAAAATATTTTTTATTTTTTTTATGTTTACATGGTTGGGTTCACAGCTGTCTACCATTTGACTTGGTAATACAGTACATACACAGTACCAACTGAGAAGCATTAGTACAGATTTTGAAGTATTAAACAGCCTTTAGAGTGTATTACCTCAGACAGTTTGTGTAAACATGTTATTTTTTAGATGCTTTAAATGAAAGAGATTATCAGATCATTAACAGTGCTGGTTTTTTTTTTAATCAGAAAAACAGTAGATTAAGTAATTTATTTGTCATTTGTACAGCTGGGTTCATTGGTGACTCAAACCCTGATAGTATGCAAACACAATTGTAGTCTTATTTGTAGAAAATCCAATGCTTCCCCCTACTGGCTCAGGCAACAATAATAACAAAAATTATTATTATATCAATTATTATCATCATTATATCAATAATTGGATGCAAAGGCATTTATTGTCATGTTCAATAAATAACTTTCTTTTATTCTATCACACTTGCACACCTGAATATTACACTAGTAACACTCTGGCAAAGTCTTTTTTCCTAAGAAAATTATAATTTTTTTTGTCTCTAAATGTATAATTGTAATTACATTAAGTGCCTTTTATATATGTATACATGTGCTATGATTACATATACTGTAGATGCTGTAAAATTTGAAATGACCTGTAAAATATTTTTTATTTTTTTTATGTTTACATGGTTGGGTTCACAGCTGTCTACCATTTGACTTGGTAATACAGTACATACACAGTACCAACTGAGAAGCATTAGTACAGATTTTGAAGTATTAAACAGCCTTTAGAGTGTATTACCTCAGACAGTTTGTGTAAACATGTTATTTTGTAGATGCTTTAAATGAAAGAGATTATCAGATCATTAACAGTGCTGGGTTTTTTTTTTTAATCAGAAAAACAGTAGATTAAGTAATTTATTTGTCATTTGTACAGCTGGGTTCATTGGTGACTCAAACCCTGATAGTATGCAAACACAATTGTAGTCTTATTTGTAGAAAATCCAATGCTTCCCCCTACTGGCTCAGGCAACAATAATAACAAAAATTATTATTATATCAATTATTATCATCATTATATCAATAATTGGATGCAAAGGCATTTATTGTCATGTTCAATAAATAACTTTCTTTTATTTCTTCATATTCTTTGTGTAATGATACGTGTAATGATACATTTTTGTTTAGAAACCATATTGCTTTAATCGGTCAGTCCACATCCTGCATGCAAATATGTATGCTGTTTTGCATATTAATAATCCTTCTTTTAATATACTCCATAAAAATACACACATATAAAATTGTATTTGTCATGCTTCAAATTCAGATGAAGTTAGGATCTGGATTGAGAGTAATCTAAATGAGAAATTCCATCAACCTTTGCAAGATTAAAAAAAAAGAAAACAATATTATTAATCAACAAAATATAAAATACAATAGCAAATAAAACCTTTACCAATTTATATATCCAAAATGCCCATAAACTAGAGGGTAATATTTAGTAGAATGTAGAATCTAACAAGATGGCAACAAGCAGGGGGATACATAGAATAATGACTAAATGATGCAAGAGATTTCTAAACTTTAGTCCACTAATCTGCTTTTGTGATAAATGACAGGAACAGTGAACAAATAGTCTTATATTATTAAATAAAATAAGGTGCAACACTTTAAATTGATACATATGGAATTTACACTGAATTCCACTATCGTTTCAAACTTATTTTTGGTAAAGGTTACTTTGTTTCTTAATTTCTTTAAATAACATTTCTTCTTTACTAGCGTTACTTCACATGCTAAACGTAAGTTTCTTCGTTACCTACCATTTTTACATCACATCTTCAGAATAGGCCACTAGATGGGGCCATTCTTTTGGAAATCTCCTCATTCCAAAGCACAGACTGACAGAATAAAATGCACCAGTCCTCCTCAATCAAGCCGTTCTGTGACATTCTGGAGAACTTTGGCCAGTAAACGGTTCCCAATAATCCGCTTTTCCTTTGCATTGCATTTTGGCACAGAATGCTGCTGGTATCATTCATATCATATTTGCTCACAGGAAGGAAACAATGGGAGTTCAGACATTTAGACTGATGCTCTCAGCAAATGCCTGCAAGTGGTACAGACCTTGGAAAAACACTGCATTAGTGTTCTGAACATGCAAACATGACAGTCGAACAGACAATGCAAAGACGACTTTTGTGCGGCACTATATGCATAAATACACATGCAATATACAGGGGATTGTGACAAACGGCTGTAAGTATACACACTAATAAGGAACACAGGGAAAGGGACTGATGTGCACACACATTATAAATACATAGACAAACAGGTAGACAAATACTCATATTACACACAGACTGTAACTGTAAAAGAAAAAGTGCTATTGTAGAGACCGACCAGTTTACTTCTGGTTGTTTCAGAGCAATTTGTGTTGCATTCACTAACTCTCTGTGCCTGAGAGTGAATAAAACCTCAAAATGGACCAAAAAGTCCAACTATGTAGCATAGACACTTCCGCAGAAGTTCAGTGTCATATATTTTAACCAGACAATATATGCAGACATTTAGAAGACCTTGATACTATGTTTTAAAATCAAAGAGAGTATTATACTCTCTTCTTTCGTGTCGATAGCCCACACAAAACAAGAGATTGGGTAATGGCCCTCGCTCCCTCATTTTAGTGAAATTGTGGCGACGTGACCTTATTCCTTTGTTATCTTGTTTTTGAAATATTAGCCACGTTATATTAATTTATTCCCTCATCTGATTATCAAAAACAAGGGAATAAATGAGCAAAACGTCCACTGATGACACATGGACTATTTTAATGATGTCCTTACTACCTTTCTGGGTCTTGAACGTGTCAGTTGCGTTGCTGTCTATGCTGGGTCGGAACGCTCTCGGAGTTCATCACAAATATCTTCATTTGTGTTTCAAAGATCAATGAAGGTATTACAGGTTTAAAACGACACGAGTAATTAATGACAAAAATATCATTTTTGGTGAACTATTCCTTTAATGCACCATTGCTGAAAAATAATTAATTTCTTTACCTCAAAAAAATCTTACTGACCCCAAAATGTTAATGGTACTTCTTACTATTTTTTTTTTTAAACAGTATGTGGAAAAAGTACACAGTATGCGATGATATACGTTTTAGACAGTAATATTTTATGTTGATGTCATTTAATTTGATCACATTGCATGTTGAGTTCAGCAGCTGCTAATTAATAACCATTTTAAACGAAACTTTTATATATTTTATGTTTTTTCTCTCCTGAATCATAATTTTTCTCCCTCGTCCTATCTCTCAATTATGAAAATGTAAAGCACTTTAAATGATCATTATGTGCAATTATAAATAAACTTTCCTTGGAAATAAAAATACATAGTTATATTCCTTTTTCAACCCAAAAAAATACTAATTGACAGTCCAATCAAAAAAGGAGAAAAAAAAATCATACTCAAAACTGTGTACGATGCACTGTGCGATGCAGATTATATCCTGCATATTGTGGTAATTTGTGATTTTCTTTGCATACTGTAAAAGTAATATTATGGTAGTATGCTATTCCAAAAATACCCACAGTCCCTTCAACATTAAGCAATATATTTCAATCAATTCCATGAATAAGCTTCAACACCGCAATGCTGCGAACAAAACATACAGTGCATCTGAAATGAACATGCACACGCTCTTGATGCCAGACATCCTGCAGCGGCTGCCAATCACTCCTCATCGTTCCCATCTGACATGACTTGGAGTGAGATCAAGTACAAAGTCTTCCCCTTTCAAAGACAGGAATGAGAAAAACGCGCAGCGCGGAGGGACACTGGATGTTATTGCATTAAATGGTATTCAGTGAGGAACCCTTGCATGTTCCTGTCAAGCTGATGATGGAGGACATCCCTCACTGCCGTTTAAGAGTCTGTCACAATCACAATCACAAACACAAAACTCGCTCTCGGGATTCAAATCCTCTGCTCGGTGGGCTCCCCACGCTCTAAAAGAAAGTGGAGTTTTTGAAGCATGTTTCTTAAGAGAGGTCAGATCAAGCAGGGTTCACAGTGGGCGGGGCTACTCCATGCCATTTCGCAACATCTGATTGGCTGCGATGAGCATGACGCTGATGATGAAGGCCATTGCAAAAGCGCAGATGAGGCTCTTGCGGACACACGTCTGGCGATTCTTCTTTTTCGAATGCACTAATGGAGTAGAACAGAGCATTTGTGAAAGAGCTTCAATGAGAAGAGATGACAGCACACAATGAGCATAAGCCATCAAAACAATGATCCAGCATTGCTGCTGATCTCTGTGCATAATGAGGCTTTGAATATGAACAATAATGAAACAAAACGTTTGGCTCTGCTGAGCTGCCTCACTGGACTCGACACACTCATGATCACACACACACACACGCAGACAGAAATCAATATTCATGTGAAACTGTTTAAGGGCACAGTGTGGGCCAATAAAGCATATATTTTAAAACATTGTGACAGACTAATTGGATTTCGAGGCATGAAATTGTTACATTTTATTCACCTTTTTCTCAGGGCCAGCAGATTCAATTCCATTCAATTTGTGTTGTTATTCTGTGCTGCATATTGAAATTAAATATCGAACTGCTGAAACATAATTGCATACAAGCTTTTACGATAATTCCCGTTTCTGAATTCCATTCATTCCCTTTACTTTTGTTGGCTGATGAAAACATCTGGTTCAATAAAGCGGGTGAAATTCATAAGTAACCAATGCAGGGAGTAAAGAAAATATTACACTAGTTGCTTTCATTTATCAGATGCTTTTCATTCCAAAAAAACTATAATGCATCGAGAGCACAGAACTCTCATCTCATTAAATGCCCAGTTTCTGGTCAAACACATCAGACTATAGAGCCTAATAGTCGGGCTCCAGATGTAAAAATCCATAAAGAAATGGATTTTTAATGAGCATGTTCCTGTCAAGCTGATGATGGAGGACATCCCTCACTGCCGTTTAAGAGTCTGTCACAATCACAATCACAAACACAAAACTCGCTCTCGGGATTCAAATCCTCTGCTCGGTGGGCTCCCCACGCTCTAAAAGAAAGTGGAGTTTTTGAAGCATGTTTCTTAAGAGAGGTCAGATCAAGCAGGGTTCACAGTGGGCGGGGCTACTCCATGCCATTTCGCAACATCTGATTGGCTGCGATGAGCATGACGCTGATGATGAAGGCCATTGCAAAAGCGCAGATGAGGCTCTTGCGGACACACGTCTGGCGATTCTTCTTTTTCGAATGCACTAATGGAGTAGAACAGAGCATTTGTGAAAGAGCTTCAATGAGAAGAGATGACAGCACACAATGAGCATAAGCCATCAAAACAATGATCCAGCATTGCTGCTGATCTCTGTGCATAATGAGGCTTTGAATATGAACAATAATGAAACAAAACGTTTGGCTCTGCTGAGCTGCCTCACTGGACTCGACACACTCATGATCACACACACACACACGCAGACAGAAATCAATATTCATGTGAAACGGTTTAAGGGCACAGTGTGGGCCAATAAAGCATATATTTTAAAACATTGTGACAGACTAATTGGATTTCGAGGCATGAAATTGTTACATTTTATTCATCTTTTTCTCAGGGCCAGCAGATTCAATTCCATTCAATTTGTGTTGTTATTCTGTGCTGCATATTGAAATTAAATATCGAACTGCTGAAACATAATTGCATACAAGCTTTTACGATAATTCCCGTTTCTGAATTCCATTCATTCCCTTTACTTTTGTTGGCTGATGAACATCTGGTTCAATAAAGCGGGTGAAATTCATAAGTAACCAATGCAGGGAGTAAAGAAAATATTACACTAGTTGCTTTCATTTATCAGATGCTTTTCATTCCAAAAAAACTATAATGCATCGAGAGCACAGAACTCTCATCTCATTAAATGCCCAGTTTCTGGGCAAACACATCAGACTATAGAGCCTAATAGTCGGGCTCCAGATGTAAAAATCCATAAAGAAATGGATTTTTAATGATAACATATAAACCTTTCAAGACCTACTATGAGCACTGTGATTGTTAAGCGATGATAAATGCTTTCGCAGAAGCCAAAAGCCAATGTGGTATTAGCTTCATTTAAAAAAGCAAGCTTTTCATTGGAGGCACCAATCAGAGAAGTTGCTGTTACTAAGGCATTGCATTGCAAACATTATTGACTACACTCTTTATTTATTTATTTTATAATTAAATACATTTCAATATATTTCATTTAATTTGTATAATTACAATAATTGTCTACAAGTCAGTTATAAACATAATACATGCTTCTGTAGAAGCCGAAATTCAATGCGATTTCAGCTCTTTTTTTTTTTAAGTATCCATTAGATCGGCCAATCAGAGAAGTCGCTGTCACTTCCATAAAGCATTGTGAATGACATACTGACAACATTCTTACTACTTATTCATCTATAATTATAATCAATCAAAATTTAAATAACTGTAATTCAATTTTTAAATATAATTGTTTTAATTTAATTCGCTTATTATATTGCATTTTTAATAAACCACTATAAGTTGAAAAGTTTATATTGCACCATGATACATGCTTCTGTAGATTTCAATAGATTTAGATGCAAAAGATTTCAGCACTGACGCTATTGACTACTCTTAATACTTTGCAATAAAATTAAAATATATCTATTTTTATATATTTAAATTTAAATTAAATATGTGTGATATTGTACTATATACAACAGTCAATAATGTTATATATCATCATTTATGATTCAATTACATCATTTCTAATGTTTAATTGGAGGAGTACTTCATTGTCTCTTTAAATACACAGTCTTGTACCTTAATTTGAATAAAAATGTTAGTAAGTTTTGATTTAGCCAGTTGGTTTGATTCAAGGCTTAAAAATACCTCTTGGCTTCTGAAAAATTGGTCGCTCACTCCTACGCTCTGCTGATCATGTGGAAATCTTTTCATTGGTATTCATACAGAACTCAATTCTCCAGTTACTGTCAGAATTTTAAGCTTCACCTCATCGGAGCTTCGCAAAGTTTCCAGTGTCTGTAAACTTGAATCAGCGCGAGTTCAACAAACTGTTGCAGGATCCGTCAATTAACATGAACTCGTTCTCATTGCTATTTACCTCCCTGAAATTCGGTCTGGCAGTTTCCTGAGTTCTCCTTCAAGCTCTCTTCCTCGGTGACGATAATATTCTCGATGTCCTTCATGGTGAGATGGTCTCTGAAGGCGTGGAACAGGACGTGTTTGAGCTCCTCCAGGGACATCTGTTGCATGTCAAACTGCAGAGTGGAAACACAAGAGGCCTGTTGTCAAATCTCAGCACGGCTGGGCTGTCAGTGCTTCTCTGTGGGGCAGTGCTCAGATCCTACAGTCATTTATTATGGGAGAATTTCCTCCGACAGAAATGTTTGAGAAGCGAAGCTTAGCCAGTCAGTATGTTAATCAAGGGTTTACTTGCTCAGTCACACTCATTCTCGCTCAGGCAGTGGTGAACATGAATAGAAGCACAGCACACAAATTGATCATCGCACTGGACATTCTTTCTAATGCAAAATGAGATGTGAATCAACATGGATGTTGACATGTCCAATAGTTCCTCGCATCTTTACTGTTCTGCAACCAAAAGCATCCTTAACTGAAACACACTCATCTAAGAGACTCTCCTCATTGAACTGCAATGTCTGTTGTGACAGCACTGCGACCTGAAGCTGGGTGAAAGCTGAATAAAGAAGGAGAAGAAGAAGAGGCGGCAAATTTGGGCTGGTTCAATAATTCAGAATCACTGAGAGAGACAGACTTGAACTT
Organism: Sinocyclocheilus grahami; assembly: GCF_001515645.1. NCBI lineage: Eukaryota > Metazoa > Chordata > Actinopteri > Cypriniformes > Cyprinidae > Sinocyclocheilus > Sinocyclocheilus grahami. The sequence goes on along the minus strand of NW_015505523.1, from coordinate 2,637,109 downwards.
GTCCAATTTCCCGACAAGCTCTGTGTCAAGGGTCTTCTCAGAAGCCTTGAATGAGCTTTGGTGGTGGGGGTGTTATCCTGTCTTGGCAGAGTCAATAAATTATTGAACTGTATGAGAAAATATGTATTACATTGCGGAGAGTGTCCTTTTCCCTGATTCCATCCACTCAAACACATTTATTCCAGACTCTTGAAATCTTTGCAAGTCGTTCTAAAGTGTTTTCATAGATGCTGTTCAAGCATATGAAATGGGCAGCCTGTAAATGTAGTGATTTCATTACATATCTGCTTACTTTTTAACTCAACAAAACAAAAAGCTGGTCAAAATGCATGCTCATCACTACTGGTAGTAAACCTTTATTTAATCAGGTTAAAAAAAGATAACTAAATAACTTTAAAATCATTTAAAAAGAACGCATATACATCAAAAAATAGATATGTCTGATTTTAATAAAAAATAAATATTAAACAATAAATATTATAAATAAATTAAATAGTTCATTTGAGAATGCAGCTCTAATAACAAAAGTTACTACATAAATGTACACTCTAAAAAATGCTGGGTTGTTTCAACAGAACTTTGGGTCAAATATGGACTAACCCAACAGTTGGGTTAAATTTTTACATTACATTTTTAACCCAAAAGTTGGGTTAGCCCATATTTGACCAAAAGTTGTGTTGAAACAACCCAGCATTTTTTAGAGTGTAAACAATTACGTTGTTTAATTTACAATTTACTGAATTTTTAATGATTCTTGCTGAAATTAAATTGGAAATATATACTGAATAAATAAATGCTCCCAATTTAATACAAATATAAATTAGAAAATAAATATTAATAAAATGTAAAATTAAAAATAAATGTATATTTTATAAGAATGCATTTGCAATCAAATTACTTTAATTTACATTAATTTACAATTTACAGGTTTTCAAAATTACCATTGATGCTTAAATTAAATTGTATATATATATATATATATATAAAATAAATAAATATTTTAATAAAATATAAAGAAAAATAAATATTACAAAATAAATACTACAAAAATGTAAATATTTCCTATGAGAATGCAGTTCAGTCAAATTACTACATGAATGTACACAGTTATGATGAATTATTATACCATTCCTGCTTGTATTCAATCAGAAATATATATCCAATAAATCAATATTTATAAATATAAATCAATATTAAAAGTAATATAGTTTCCTATAGAAAAGCAGTTGTAATCAAATTACTACATAAATGTAAACATTTACGTTATTTAATTTTCAATTTACCATTCTTACTTAAATTAAACAGAAAAATCTACAATATAATGAAATTATTTTTCTTTCATCAGAACACACAGCAACCTTTGAATGAACATTCAAGAAGCCTTTCACCCTCAGATGGTGTGGTTATGGCATCTGCTAGCAATAGTTAACTGGACCATGCTAACAACCAAACCTTGACCTCTTATTACAAACACACAATCCCTGTGCCCTTTAGAAGCTCCCGGGATTCAGCGCAGATGCAGAACCAACGCTTATCTGATGTTATCACTGAGGCCTGTCAGACAATGTCACTTACACAAAGCCCAGCGTAAAGCCTCAATGAGACATTATCAGCTGTGTATATTATATATATATATATATATATATATATATATATATATATATATATATATATATATATATATATATATATACACAATAAATACATATTGTAATAAAATATAAAGAAAAATATATTTTACAAAATAAATACTACTAAAATGTAAATATTTCCTATGAGAATGCAGTTCAGTCAAATTACTACATGAATGTACACAGTTATGATGAATTATTATACCATTCCTGCTTGTATTCAATCAGAAATATATATCCAATAAATCAATATTTATAAATATAAATCAATATTAAAAGTAATATAGTTTCCTATAGAAAAGCAGTTGTAATCAAATTACTACATAAATGTAAACATTTACGTTATTTAATTTTCAATTTACCATTCTTACTTAAATTAAACAGAAAAATCTACAATATAATGAAATTATTTTTCTTTCATCAGAACACACAGCAACCTTTGAATGAACATTCAAGAAGCCTTTCACCCTCAGATGGTGTGGTTATGGCATCTGCTAGCAATAGTTAACTGGACCATGCTAACAACCAAACCTTGACCTCTTATTACAAACACACAATCCCTGTGCCCTTTAGAAGCTCCCGGGATTCAGCGCAGATGCAGAACCAACGCTTATCTGATGTTATCACTGAGGCCTGTCAGACAATGTCACTTACACAAAGCCCAGCGTAAAGCCTCAATGAGACATTATCAGCTGGGATTGTCTCTTCTGAGGAGTGAGATGATGGCACTGAGCATGTATCTCTGTCATTCAGCTATTCACACCTATCCAGACACTCTCATGGGATCCCTTCAACTCCAAATGCAATTCTTTTTCCAGCACTGACTATTCTCTCACCCTGAAAGAAAACTGTATGAAAGAGACCTATTGATGTCTTAGTTATGAACTCTGTAATATCATAGCATTTCTTTTATCAGACTGTGTTTTTCTCTCATTAGCTCAGAGTAAGCAGCCTAGATAAGCAGGGAAGAATCCTAACGCTCATGGAAACTCATCAGCAATCTGAAACACTACATTTCGATCTATAAAAATGGCCAAAAGGCCAAAAAACGATGATGCAATAAAACAAGAAGAGATTGAATCCCTGTTGTGTTAACAAGGGGTGTTGATGTAGTGCCTCGAAGCGTCAGTTCTAATGCTCTTGTTCTTCATATGACCAATAACGGCATGGAATTAAGTGAGGCAATTTACTGCAAGTTGTTGCAGAGGTGTTGAAGCTGTCTATCAGGATAATTACACTAATTTAGTTAGAGTGTGCTTGAAAATAAAAAGTCTGCTCTCTGAATTATGGTAACATAATGAGATGATTTGAAAAGTATATTGCAGGAGTCCACCAATATCCACCACACAGAAACATCCATGAGCTGTGGGGAAGACTCAACAACAACAATAATAATAATAATAATAATTTATTATTATTATTATTAAATAATAATAATAATAATAATAGTGAAATACTATAATTTTTTTTAAATATTATTAAAATAAAAAATAACTTTTCTATTTTAATATACTTTAAACTGTAATTTATTCCTGTGATGGAAAAGCTGAATTTTCATTTATTTATTTAGTTCTTTATTTATTATTACTATTTATAAGTTATATATATATATATATATATATATATATTAGTGCAGTTAAACGATTCATCACGATTACTCACATCCAAAATAAAAGTTTTTGTTTACATAATATATGAGTGTGTACTGTGTATATTTATTATGTGTATATATAAATACAAACACATGCATATGTATATTAAAAAATATATATGTTATGCTTATATATTAAATATAGTTATATATAATATTAAATATAATAATATAAATATATATATACACATG
>NW_015505523.1:2629052-2633610 GCF_001515645.1 Sinocyclocheilus grahami | reverse complement strand
TATATATATATATATATATATATATATATATATATAAGAATTAATGTTAATAATATACTATTAATAATAGGCTCTTATATATAGTAGGTATTAATATTTTTATTAAGATAGCACGGTTCCAACTAAAACATTAACAAAGTATGGAAATTAAATGATAAATTCAGGGGGGAAAATCACTCCAAATAAATATTGTCACATGATACGTTCCTTTTCTTTCACATTCAGTTGGACTTCATTTATGACACCAATAAAGGAGCGATCTTGTAGGAGGTCTGCACTGTGTGAGTAAATGCTAATGTTTGTGTGTGTGTGTGTGTGTGTGTGTGTGTGTGTGTGTTTTGGCTGTAATCCACGCAGTCTGTTTGATCTGACAGGCATTTGATCGGCCTCTGATTATTACAGATTTACACTAACTGTGTTGCTTATTTTGCAGTGGCGGCACTGAAAGCCTGCATTGATTTCCATCTTTGACCATCAATCCTGAAGTACCGCCCAGCAGAGCAGGTGATTAACGTTTCAACTACCCAAACACTCTGGTTTTAATGGCAGGTACATGATTAATGTGAGTATGAAAATACCTCTGGGAATGATTAGGGAGAGCTCTCATAAAGAAAGAGAACAAACAACTTCATAAAAATAAACTAATTCAGAGAGTTAAAATGCCTGTTCTACTGCCAAATTATTGAGATCATTTACACATTGCTCGTTAAACTTACACAATTTGCATTCAATCCATGCCTTTCGTAAATACAATATACTAAACCTGTTCCAAAAACCAAGTGAACTGCCTCAGTCTACAGGGAGCAACTGTCATATTATTTAACATCACCGAATCAACCTAAATGCATTAATTTATACCAACAAAACACATTTTTATGGATTAAATCAGGTAGAAACAATTGCTGGGGACCACTTTGAGGTCGATTTTAGCATGTTGCTAAACTAGTAATGTGACACTCAAGCATAAAAATACACAGCACACACAAATATTGATTAAAATTATATTGTTTTCATTAGTCTGAACTGTTTATATTAACACTTGTCATTTTTAAATGAAATATAAGTTCATGTGTAATCAACATTTCACTCGCTTCGTCCGCAATTGATATTTTCACTGAGCTCTGCATTCTGGGAAGGATCTATATGATGCCTCCATAGAATCTGTCCAAAAAGATGCATCTTAAAAAGCAGCATAATTAAGTTGCCTATCTTTTCGAGGAGCCTGCATGTATGATATGTTTTGGAGCAGAGCAATTGTGTCTTAATATTTCAATTCACCCTTTGTTATTGCAGTCCCCTCAAAAGTCTAGACGTGGTGTTGAAAGTGTGTCTGGTTTGTGCCAGCTCTCATGTCACACGGCTAAGCGGATCTGCACGCTGGGGGAGATGGGCCATGAAGGAATCAGTCAGAGGCTGATGTCTTTGGTTGACCCACTGAGTGAGGGACGGGGCGGTAAGTGTCGTGTTGAAGGTGTCCAGACACATTTGTCACAATGAAATAGGAGCTCGGCTCTTTTTCCCTCTCATTCCTTGTCTGCCTGCTCCCTCAGAGCCACATTAATGCTGATATGGAGCGATAAGCTACACTGATGTGAGGAGAGAAGAGCGAACGACCATATCAGCTGACTCTACGGACGCAACATGAAATTGAATGTACTGGTTGGCACTGATTAAGTTATTTGTGATGGTCAAATCAAAATTTTCATATACTGTTGCTAGTGCTCTAAAAACATTCAAATTAATTTCATGCAATACCTATTATATCAAATTTAATGCAAATAATAGTATGTTGTGAATATTTACCAAATTACAGTGCTTTAAAGACATTACTTTGGCAGCAGAGTAAGTTACAAAAAAGTCCCTTTACAAGTTAAAATAGTTTTATTTATTAATAATAATAATAATAATAATACATTAATAATTAATTATAGCTCTGTTTGGACTGACTTTTTTTTTTAACAAAAAGGCCCTTTAGAAGTCAAAATATTGTTGTTTTATTTAAAATAATAATAATTATTATTAGTAGTAGTAGTAGTAGTAGAAGTAGTAGTATATGTGGACTCAAAACATAATATACTGAACATAATTCAAAAATATTATTGTGACAAAATATTGTTTTATTATTATTATTATTATTTTCTCTGGCCTGGCTGTGGATAAAGATAATATGGATGAAGACATTATTGTGGAAGATGAGTAAAGAAGTTACAAAAGTGCCATTTAGATGTCAAATATTGCTTTATTTACTACTACTACTAAATAATTATAATAATTTATTTTTAATATTGATATATAATAAGTATACTTTAATGATAATAATATTGATTTAATAATTACATTTATTAAAATAATTATTACATTATAATTTAATAAGAAGAAATTATTTATTTATTTATTATTATTATTGTTGTTATTATTATTATATCTTTCTCTCTGGACAGTCTGTGGAATCAAAAAGCATACTTTGCATTTAGGAGGTATTTCTGCCTGTACTTCAGCTCAAACTGCTTCCACTGAAGGAACATTTTTCAATCTGGAATATATATGTCAGGCATGATTAAATGTGTTCATTTTAAAATAACTAACTGTATTCAATTAAATGTTAATTTGACAGACCTATTTTTATCTCTTGCTTTTATCTAGATTATTTTTTTTTTCAGTGGCCCCTCAAAGCCACAGCTGAATCTAAGTAAGCCGATCCTTAATCAAGACAAGATGATTCAGAATATCTCATACAGTCTGCCAATCGATACTATATCACTCTGTCAAGACATCAGGGGGGGACCATCTGTGGTGTCTTATCAGAGACTCCAACATCTTATTACTGTGTGCCAAAAAAGCACTGAAAAATCGTTTGAGGAAGTGCAGTGATATGCCCCTACTATAACTTGATCTATACCCTTGAACTACAAGCACACAGACACAAACACACAGACAGACACATACAGCTGTCTTCTGTGAAATCATTTCCAAGGCACTAACAGCCTGTAATTCAGCTGCCAGTTCTGCAACTGTCACTTTGGGAAGTGTGAACTGAACAGATGGCATTTGGGCATGAATGGTGCGTTTGGGAGCAGGGCGATTGTAACAGGAGGGTCTGGGGTTTATCAGCCATCCATTACTTTGAATGAACTCATTTTCATTCAGCTCCACGAATCCTGCATGGGCCAGTATTACCACTACTTACCCTAACAGCGGCTAGAGTAGATCAAGTACTTGCACTATGACCTGGTTAAATATTGGTTAATTTAAATTGCTCAGAGTCTGTTGTGATCCAGTTTTGCATGTGTGCATGCAGTACTCAGCATTCATAGCCGAAAACACTCATGCAGACGATGAGCCGATTACGAGGTTTAAGACATAACCAATGCAGTATCTCTGTCACAGTCTCCACATGTGACATTTGACACAGTTAGGACCCATCTGCTCGTGGGCCTGATTGTTATCTCATCATGTTAATGACCGCCAGTGTGAAAGAAGCGATGCATCTGTCCTTCTTTCATCCCCTTTCCATTTGCTGAAGTGTCCTAGAGGATAGAAGGCAATCAACAGGATAATTGCAGACCAGAGAATTACAAGCAGAAAACAGGTGTCATTAACCTACGTACATACACATTTCTCTCCTCAAAGAGCAGCGTCTTAACATGCAGCCATTTGCAGTGATAAAATGACCAGAAGTTTGTGATTTCCGGCGGCACCGAGCAACCGTGGGTGTGTCCAGCAATGTGACAAAATTGAGAAAAGTTGCACTTTATGCAAATGAGCTGCGACTGCCAATGGGAGTGAAGAGATGGGAGCACATGTTGTCGAGTGAAGGCATGACGGAGAAGGTAAAGCTGCTATGCAAAATTTCTGCCCACATGCAGACAAATGATGCTTGGAAAACTGTGTCAGAAATTGTATGCATTCGGAGTGATCCGTGCATTGACAGTCATTCATCTTGTTCATGATATGATATATTATGCCCTGCTGCAATTTATATTCAAATACTTTCCCCTCCAGAATGTTCATTTTTAGCAACAATGAAAAAAACCCAAGATTCCTTGTTTTACCACTGATCTTATATTTTACCAGAAATAAATCTTTTTTGTGATAAGATTGATAAGATTTTTAAATGTTATGATCACCAATTATATTCATCTAGGATTTGGAGCACCCACTATGACTAAAAAGTACACTGTAAAAAATGACTGTGAATTTAACGGTAAAAGACTGTAAAAATGCTACAGTAAAAGCCTGTTAAATGGTTAACGGTAAATTCCCCTTCTATATACGGTGAAAAACTGTATTGGACATTACATGTATTGGACATCAATTGTACGGTAGCTAAGTTAAAACCGTAAAACTTAAAACGTTGCTACCGTATTTTTTACGGTAAAATTCTGGCAACCACAGCCGGATTTTTTTTTACAGTGTATAGGAAACTAAAGCGACTAAAGGCAATTATGTACAGGTGATTTAGAATTTCCTTGGCAAATATGAGCAAAGGCGGCAATCAAAAGGAAGGATCCTTGATTTAAAAAAAAAAAAATCACAAAATTGTACAATTGAAAATGGG
>NW_015505523.1:2619224-2628387 GCF_001515645.1 Sinocyclocheilus grahami | reverse complement strand
ATTATTTATGTATTTTTATTTGGTATTTGTATATTTATCATTTATATTTGTTGTGTATATATATATATATATATATATTAATACTTTACACTTTTTTTAATGCAGCAATGCCTGTTCCTTTTCAACTTTTTATGCATCAGAAAATTCTGAAAAATATTAGGCGGCACTTAATATTGATAATAATAAGAAATGTTTCTTGAGCACCAAATCAGCATATTAGAATGATTTATGAAGGATCATGTGACACTGAAGACTGGAGTAATGGCCACTCAAAATTCAGCTTTGCCACCACAGGAATAAATTAGGTTTTAATTTCTAATAATGAGTCACAATATTACTGTTTTTATGATCAAATAAATGCAGCCTTTGTGGTTTGCACTAATGTGGCCGTCTTCTTGTGTTGTTAAAAGCTTGCAGTATTATAAATTCACTGCCTGGTAATCTCCCTTGTACACTCGTCAGCACAAACGGCTCTGAAAAGTGAATATTTGTGCATCCAGTCCTGCTGAGTTTGTTTGTCATGCTGCTCTAAATGCCTCCACAGAGGTTTTTAGTTTACTATAAGACAGTTATGGCTCTAGCGTAGCATTGATGCCACTGGCTATACAAGCAGACAATGTTAGAGAGATGCTGGTGTCATTCATCTGGGCTGGACATGGAGGAGGACAGCGCCGGGCTGATTCACGGCTTAATTGAGTTGTCAGCTGTGGCGAGTTGAAAAAGAGGCACACTCTATAATGTTGTGGTGACTGTTGGGGATACTCCCGAATGCTCCGATAATTTTGGCTCACTGCATTTTTCCTATTTCTATTAGTTTCTCTCTCTTCTGTTTATTCACCCACTCCTTCAACTATCTGTCTAAAAATATGTTAATCTTCATTTCAGAACACAACAGAAACAGGAGTATTGCCTTTTGCTCACATGAATACTAAACAGTGGGCTGATTTCAAACAGACAAATAAATCCACGAGGACATTATAGCCCAATCCACTTGTAGGCTAAATATTGTGCACTAAAATGTGTTGACATATTTACTTTATGTCTGTAGACTATTTGACCAGCTCAAAGTCTCCAACTGACCAGTAGTTTTGAAAAGTTTGTGGCTTGTGATGTCACTATTTGGCTGATTATTAATTAGCTTGTTCTGATATTACATCACCTAATTAATATTCATGAGCCATAGAAGTTCCATGCTTTTTTGGCATTGACATACAGGGCCCCATTTTAATGATCTAAGCGCATGGTCTAAAGTGCACAGCGCAGGTGCACTTAGGGTGTGTCCAAATCCACTTTTGCTAGTTTAACGACGGGAAAAACGGTCGGCACGCCTGGCGCATGGTCTAAAAGGGTTGTCCCTATTCTCTTAATGAGTATTTGGTTCTTTTAATTGTGATGATTTTGGCTCACATTGAACAAAAACCCACCAATTCACTATCTCAACCAATTAGAATACTTCATAAGACCAATAAAAAAAACATTTTTAGTGAATTGTTGGCCTTCTGGAAAGTATGTTCATTTACTGTACATGTACTCAATACTTGGTAGGGACTCCTTTTACTTTAATTACTGCCTCAGTTCGGCAGTGGTGGACGAAGTACACAAATCAAGTACTTGAGTAAAAGAACAGATACGTATAATACAATATTACTCCAGTAAAAGTACTCCTTTTTCAATTTTACTCAAGTGAAAGTACAAAAGTACTCGATTTTTTTATGTACTTAAGTAAAAAAGTACTGATAAATAGATTTATTTTGCAATTTTATATAGGCTACTTACCCACTTTGATAATTACTGTAGTTACCATGTTCTGAACATCACAGCCTTTCTTTTCCCCCAGATGTAATCTATCTAGTTGTTTGAGTAAAAATATTTGGACTTTATATCTAAAAATTACCTCAACTTAGCACCAGCAACCTTGTTAGCTAGACAGTTAGCATCAGCTAACAATATTTACTTATTTTCAGTATGGTTATTACGCATAAACATTCATATCTGTCTACTCGGCTAGTTATTCCAAACAATATAAAAAGGTATACTAATAAACAATATAAAAAAAGACGTTACATAGGGCTAAATGCATAGCATTTTAATAAAACTGTTAGCGTTACGGCAGCGGGGAATATAAACGCGCATTAATTATTTTATTTAGCCTGTGTTATTTTAATGTTTCGGGTTTTTTTCCACCTAAAATAGAGACACAGTTGTCTGTGGTTCAGGAGTGGCTTAACAAGAGAAATACGACAACTGCAGCCAATTTCCTTGACACGTCTGTGTGTGGTGGTTCTTGATGCCTTGACCCTAGCCTCAGTCCATTCCTTGTGAAGTTCACTCAAATTCTTGAATCGATTTTGCTTGACAATCCTCATAAGGCTGCGGTTCTCTCTGTTGGTTGTGCATCTTTTTCTTCCACACTTTTTCTTTCCACTCAACTTTCTGTTAACATGCTTGGATACAGCACTCTGTGAACAGCCAGCTTCTTTGGCAATGAATGTTTGTGGCTTACCCTCCTTGTGAAGGGTGTCAATGATTGTCTTCTGGACAACTGTCAGATCAGCAGTCTTCCCCATGATTGTGTAGCCTAGTGAACCAAACTGAGAGACCATTTTGAAGGCTCAGGAAACCTTTGCAGGTGTTTTGAGTTGATTGGCATGTCACCATATTCTAATTTGTTGAGATAGTGAATTGGTGGGTTTTTGTTAAATGTGAGCCAAAATCATCACAATTAAAAGAACCAAAGACTTAAACTACTTCAGTCTGTGTGCATTTAATTTATTTAATACACAAGTTTCACAATTTGAGTTGTGAACTTTTCCACGACATTCTAATTTATTGAGATGCACCTGTAGGTAACCTAATTCTGATACATGCAATGACTATCCATTATGGCATGTAGGCATTTTTATATTTATGTAGCCTACACAATAGTAATAATCTTTTACATTGCAATCCTTTAATTTTTAATATTTGGCATGTTTGTGTGCTGCTGGCCCTGTGTGTGTAATAAGCAGAGTGTACGCGCGCTGTGGACCTGCCTATACTAACGCGCTCTTTAAATATATAAAAAAAAAAAAAACCTGCGCCATTTTTTGTTGGTCAATGACGCAGTCTATTTCAGTTGCCTCAAAATAGCAACGTGCCAGCAATGCACCTGAACACACCTCGTTTTCAGACCAGCACGCCCATGAGCGCACAAATGGGCGCAAATGCATTTGCTATTTAAACAACGTGGTGCAGGATGTGAAAATGACAACTGCGTCGGGCTGAAACTAGCTAAATTTTTTGCTAGTTTGCTAGCATTGCGTCGGGTGTATGATAGGGCCCACAATATCAAGTCGGTTTTACATTTGCTCAGATATTTTTTCCTCTCTGCTCAGATATTTTTGTTATCAGGTATTTATTGACATTAACTGAGACATCAGAAATGGAATATAAAATAATTTCATAAATTTTATAAAATTAAAAAATTTCTGTACATAAATGTGAATTTGGTCTTTTGAAATGTGATTTGTGCAAAGCTTGCATAAAGCTTTCTGCTTAATTACTAAGCACAAATGAATGTGACAATTTATTTGCCAAATATTTATATATTTACACTAGTGTACAAACATTTCGGGTCAGTACGATTTAAAAAAATATATATAATAATAATATTTTTATTAAACAAGGAAGCCAACGGATCAAAAGTGACAGTAAAAACATTTATAATGATACAAAATTATAAAATATGTTAGTTTAAATTATTACAATTAATCAAAGAATCCTGAATCCTCATGTTTCTACAAAGATATTAAGCAGTACAACTTTTAATATATCTTAAATGTAATTTATTCCTGTGATGGCAATGCTGAATTTTCAGCAGCCATAACTCCAGTCTTCGGTGTCACATGATCCTTCAGAAATCATTCTAATGTGCTGATTTGGTTCTCCACAAAATTTCTTATTAATATAAATGTTGAAAACAGTTGTGCTGTTTAGTATTTTTGTGTAAACTGTGAGAAATCTTTTGTAACATAAAAAATGTCTTTCCTGTGAATTTAAATTTTTTCCCCCTAAATTTATTTATTTATTTTTTCTAGAATCATAGAATACATCAGAAATGTGCTTGTAATGCAATACAACATAGGTAGACTACATCATTTAATGTATCAGCTACATAATTGAATGCATCACCATCTCTGGTGCTGCTGCAGTAGAGATGTTTTTAAACAATAGTAAAAAAAACAGTGAAATATACATGTGAATTAAACATCACATATGGCTAGAATGTGCTGTTAGTGATACTGGCTAATGCTGACTGTTTTTGTCTCAAATCATTTCCACTGTCAAAACAGAGCTGTTGGCAACAACACTACACTCCCCAGGTTTGTGTTCCTCGAGGTGGGGAAAACAAGCTTGTTTATGCCTATGTGTTCCTAAGAATCCATGATTGCCTGTAGCTCTTGGCTCCACTCTGACGTCCCCATTGACAATCTTGTTAAGAACATTTTTAAACGCCACCCTCTAATACGTGCTCAGTCTTTCATGTTACACAAAGGGCCTCAAGGTTCTTGTGATGAAAAATGTCCTAGTCAGCATGCAAATCCAAACTGAGATGACATCCTTATGAGGACACACACAACTTCTTTGTGCTGACAGATAAGAGCTAACTTTCTTCTCACTGGTTTATGACTTCACATCTACAGCACAGATTTAAAAATCAACAGCTTTTTGGGCTTGATCTGGTTCCAGTGCACTGTATGACTCTTTACATAGAGGTCATCAGTCTACCAGACCTCAATGTCAAAGACATGGTGCGTTAATATTTATAAGAATGGTTTTATGACACAAACAGCTTTTGACAGGAACCTTACAGATAATGCCTGCAAAAATGCACTTAACCTTGAAAAAAAAAAACCCTTGGAAAAAAATCAAAAGGTAACAGGATTGGTGTACTGTATTGTAAATTGATATAAATTAAGTGTAAATAATTAATTAACTTAAATCTTTCATTGTCGTCTATTTAAATTAAGTTTTTATTAATAATGGTATTATTATTATTATTACAACTAGTAGAAATCATTATTAATTTATATTTGTAGTATTAGATTTTTAATCCATTTTTATTTAATTTTGTATTTTTTTAAATCAATGTTTGTAATGAAACATTTTAAAGATAATATTTGAAGATGAGATTAAGATTTTGAGATTTTGATCAATTTAATGCATCCTTGCCGAATAAAAGTATTAATTTATTTTAAAAAATATGACCCTGGACCACAAAACTAGTCATAAGGGTCCATTTTTACATCAAATGAGCTTTCCATTGATGTATGGCTTGTTATGATAGGACAATATTTAGTCGAGATACAACTATTTGAAAATCTGGAATCTGAGGGTGCAAAAAAATCTAAATATTGAGAAAATCGCCTTTAAAGTTGTCCAAATGAAGTTCTTAGCAATGCATATTACTAAACAAAAATTAAGTGTTGATATATTTACGGTAGGAAATTTACAAAATATCTTCATGGAACATGATCTTTACTTAATATCCTAATGATTTTTGGCATAAAAGAAAACCGATAATTTTGACCCATTCAATGTATTGTTGGCTATTGCTACAAATATACCTGTGCTAGTTATGACTGGTTTTGTGGTCCAGGGTCACAAATCTTACTGACCTCAAGCTTTTGAACAATAACACTAAACCACATATTCAAAAACTGAACTGTGCAAGAAAAGTGTAGGATCTCTAGTAGAAAACTGAAATGATCACAATAACAGTTGCTCTGTCAAAACACAATATTTCCCAGGAGGTTTTGTCATTGTGCCATTATTAGACTTGTATTGGCCTCATAATAACATCAGAGAGGGAGAGGGTGTTTGGTATGCTGGTGTGATGATGTTACATGGATTACTGTTGCAGTAATGAGTCACTGTGTCCCACAAAAGGTGTGTTGAGATGAGCATTTATATCACCTTAGAGACAACCAGTGTCTGTGACCTTGCTGTTGCTCACTCCTACACACATCGCTCGGCTTCCACTGTGAGGAAAGACGCTACACATAGGCATGCAAACATAAACTCAGACACTGCTCAATCAAGACAGGAAGTCAGCTATTTTTTCGGTCTAAATTCTTATTTAATAAAAGCAGAGATGAAGACCGAACAAGAAAGAGAGAGTAAAAACGCTGCCCAAATGCCTGTGATGACTAATTCAGATCTATACTTCTCATTTTAAGTGGCAAATCGTTCAATTAATATGCCTTCCGCGACGCTCAAAGAAATCTCTTGGAAGTGAAACTGGGATTTCCTCACTATATGAATGAATGATCACTTTGAAATGGTAAGATCTGCCTGCTCACTTTGAAGTTGAGAAGTCTAAGAAGATTCACATTAACCAGTCGTCATGGGACGGAGGAAGTAGGTGGAGAGGGCAAAGTGTGACGAATCTGAGGGTGCAAAAAAATCTAAATATTGAGAAAATCGCCTTTAAAGTTGTCCAAATGAAGTTCTTAGCAATGCATATTACTAAACAAAAATTAAGTGTTGATATATTTACGGTAGGAAATTTACAAAATATCTTCATGGAACATGATCTTTACTTAATATCCTAATGATTTTTGGCATAAAAGAAAACCGATAATTTTGACCCATTCAATGTATTGTTGGCTATTGCTACAAATATACCTGTGCTAGTTATGACTGGTTTTGTGGTCCAGGGTCACAAATCTTACTGACCTCAAGCTTTTGAACAATAACACTAAACCACATATTCAAAAACTGAACTGTGCAAGAAAAGTGTAGGATCTCTAGTAGAAAACTGAAATGATCACAATAACAGTTGCTCTGTCAAAACACAATATTTCCCAGGAGGTTTTGTCATTGTGCCATTATTAGACTTGTATTGGCCTCATAATAACATCAGAGAGGGAGAGGGTGTTTGGTATGCTGGTGTGATGATGTTACATGGATTACTGTTGCAGTAATGAGTCACTGTGTCCCACAAAAGGTGTGTTGAGATGAGCATTTATATCACCTTAGAGACAACCAGTGTCTGTGACCTTGCTGTTGCTCACTCCTACACACATCGCTCGGCTTCCACTGTGAGGAAAGACGCTACACATAGGCATGCAAACATAAACTCAGACACTGCTCAATCAAGACAGGAAGTCAGCTATTTTTTCGGTCTAAATTCTTATTTAATAAAAGCAGAGATGAAGACCGAACAAGAAAGAGAGAGTAAAAACGCTGCCCAAATGCCTGTGATGACTAATTCAGATCTATACTTCTCATTTTAAGTGGCAAATCGTTCAATTAATTTGCCTTCCTCGACGCCCAAAGAAATCTCTTGGAAGTGAAACTGGGATTTCCTCACTATATGAATGAATGATCACTTTGAAATGGTAAGATCTGCCTGCTCACTTTGAAGCTGAGAAGTCTAAGAAGATTCACAATAACCAGTCGTCATGGGACGGAGGAAGTAGGTGGAGAGGGCAAAGTGTGACCCGTAATCTTATCCGCATGCTCAGAATACAAATGCACACCCAAGCAATGAGAAAGACAAGAGAACATTGAAATATAGAAAATAGATGGATGCTTTTCATACCTGCCAGAATATGCTGTCTATTGTACTTCCTAAGAAGCCCTCTCTGGTTTCAGAAGAAACAAGTTTAGGTCCCAATATTGTCATAAATTCATCAAAGTCCACCTGTCCATCACCTGCATCAGGAAGAGAACATTCGGTTTAGAGAGAATTTTACAAAAAAAGAGCTTTAATTAGTTTAGGTAAAACAAATTAGGGATCTTGGGTATGATAGTGTATATTAGTAACATGTTGGTTATCAGTTTGAATGAGAGATTTTTTTATCGAATTTGTCCATATTGAATAAATATCTTCTTCGTATATAGGATGTTTTCTTATTTTTACATTTGGATTACTTTCATTGTCATCTAACAATTAAAAGATTAGTTCACCCAAAAAGCACATTTTTACTTGTGGATTATTGTGGTGTTTTTATCAGCTGTTTGGACTCTCATTCTGACGGCACCAATTCACTGCTGAGCATCCATTGGTGAGAAAGTGATTTAATGCTAAATTTCTCCAAATCTGTTCTGATGAAGAAACAAACTCATATACAACTTGGATGGCCTGAAGGTAAGTAAATGTTCAGCAAATTTTCATTTTGGGTGAATTATTCCTTTATTTTTATCTTTCAAATCAACACATTTTAAAACGAACAGCTAAATATAATCATTAAAGGGGTCATATGATGCGATTTCAAGTTTTCCTTTCTCTTTGGAGTGTTACAAGTTGTTCGTGAATAGATAATATCCCTAAAGTTGCAAAGACTAAAGTCTCAAACCCAAAGAGATATTCTTTATAAAAGTTAAAACTCGTCCACGCCCTCCTAAAACTCCTCGTTTAAACACGCCTCCACATGTCTATGTCACGATGTGGGAAGATTTGCATAATGCCGCCCAAATGTTCACGCAAAGAAAGAAGGCGTAAATTTATTGTTGCTGCCACCGCCACCATGTTGTGAAGACACTGTGTGTTTCGTTGTGAAAGCGAAACTACCTTGTTTGGCCTTCCAAAAGAGGACACGACTAGAAATCAGTGGTTAAGTTGTATTTACAACACTGTTCCAGAACAGTTCAACCCAAATATTCAGATGTGTGCCGCGCATTTTATGGAGGACTGTTTCCTGATCCTGGTAGAGTAGACTACAATGCCGGCTGTTCTGACTCACAGTCTTTAAGTACGTTTTCATATTTAAAGAATTTGCCACTTATTGATTCAAACGCAAGTTTTGAGCAGTGTAGAGTAGTGCTTGTTTTTTGTAATTTCTCCGATCACAAATGCAGACATGGTTTTATGTTTACGCAGCGCAATGCAACAGCGTAAAAAGACAGTATAAGTCATTATAATCAGTAATTATGTCCCCACTGGATGCAACAATTGCCTCGTTTATAATGGGTTCTAATGTTTTTGTCTCATTGCTCCGGCCGGGACATGGCATCACAATATGGTAGGGGCATAACATTTCCGTCACACACTTGAGGTATTCGGTCAATCACAACACAGTGGATAGCTGGCCAGTCAGAGCACACCTTGCTTTTCAGACTGATGAGCTTTGTAAAAATCGACGCATTTCAGAAAGGCAGGGCATAGAGGAGAAACAAT
>NW_015505523.1:2603206-2618296 GCF_001515645.1 Sinocyclocheilus grahami | reverse complement strand
TTGTTTGTCATTTCTCCGATCACAAATGCAGACATGGTTTTATGTTTACGCAGCGCAATGCAACAGCGTAAAAAGACAGTATAAGTCATTATAATCCGTAATTATGTCCCCACTGGATGCAACAAATGCCTCATTTATAATGGGTTTTAATGCTTTTGTTTCATCGCTCCGAAGCACAGCATCACAGTATGGTAAGGGGCGTAACAATTCCGTCACACGCTTGAGGTATTCGGCCAATCACAATGCACTGGATAGCTGGCCAATCAGAGCACACCTCGCTTTTCAGAACGATGAGCTTTGTAAAAATCGACGCGTTTCAGAAAGGCGGGGCATAGAGGAGAAACAATAATGTACAGTATGTGGAAAATAATGTGTTTTTTTAACCTTAAACTGCATGAACACATTTCATTACACAAAATAATGTTCTTTTTAGCAACATCATATGACCCCTTTAAATATATTCTGATTGGTTGAAAATTTGTTATGTTGCACAGCAGTTTCCATTGCTTTTCGCTAGAAACTATTTACATTCAACCTCATGAGAACAGCTGGTTAAAGTTCTTAAAATCAGTTAAAGAATGGAGCAGAATAGAATTATGAATTGCCTTTCAGGGATCACTAATCTACATCTACCTAAGTCTCAGGAACTATTATAATTTAATAGGATCTGCACTGCTTTGCTGATTGCTTTGTTATGCCGTTTTTTTACTGCTGCAGTTCAGCTAAATGAAACTGTTCAGGGTCTTTGAACTAAGTAATAGGCTACAGATCTGATTTATTCAAATTGACTTGATCTAACCATTACATCTGAAACTGACAATGATATTTTTCTTTTCACATTTCATTTGCCATTGGTTTCCTGTGCTGTTTCATTCAATAAAGCCAATATCACGTGCCAGGCAAATTAAAATTTAGATCAACTTGCAGCAGCTAATTCCTTCTTTTTTCATTAATAATTTAAAGTTAAAATGAATCTAATCATCTCCTAAGGTGCATGCTCTTGACTGTACATTTGACCAGAACTTTTTAAAAACTTGAAAATATTATGGCATGTGAACAAAGGTGAGCATGCATAACAGCTATCAATCTTTCTCTATCAATCTTTCCTGAAAAAAAGAAAATTACTTGTATGAGCTGTACGAAAGGCAACACCAGCTGAGAGCGACAGTGGAACTTAAAGTGATAAGTCAGAGAGAGCTGTTATCACGCTAATGTTCCCACTGTGCTGCAAAACCTCTTCTCCACTCTACCGCTGAATCTTAAATATTTATTACTGAAATACAGTAAAGAGGTGCATTCATATCTGCATTCTGTACTGAGGTTATATATGGTTTATGATTAAGAGTCAAAAACTTGAGATGTAGCCCAACTAGGCTTACACTCTTAAAAATAAAGGTTCCAAAAGGGTGTTTTTGCAGTGATGCCATAGAAGAACCATTTTTGGTTTCCCAAAGAAACTTTCAGTGAACAGTTCCTAAAAGAACCATTTTGAAGAACATTTTAGAAATCTAAAGAATCTTTTTTGACTATAAAGAACCTTTTCTGCATTTGAAAGGT
The DNA here is from genome assembly GCF_001515645.1 of Sinocyclocheilus grahami. NCBI lineage: Eukaryota > Metazoa > Chordata > Actinopteri > Cypriniformes > Cyprinidae > Sinocyclocheilus > Sinocyclocheilus grahami. Next base: position 2,616,739 of record NW_015505523.1, on the reverse strand, counting down.
TCCATGGATGTTTCAGGTTCTTCATAACCATTGATGCCAATAAAGACCCTTTATTTTTAAGAGTGTACTGAAGTTTTTGAGGTAAACTATATTTTGAAATGACATTTTATTTATCTGCATCTTAGAATGGATGTAACACTGATCTTAAACAAACAAAATTCATATTATGAGGTGTAAAAAATCCTCCTACACCCACAATGTGAGTTACATTCAACACTTGTAACTGTCCTACAAAAAATAAAAAAATACAAACTTCCAGACGGAATTTATGAGCTAAATCAATCCATGTTCTCAAACCATTCAGTCAACAGTGACCTGACCTTGAGGACCCTTGAAGCCGGATACACACACACATACACACACACACACAGTAAGATGCAGGCTTCTCAGAATTCACCTCGCTCACTGGTGTATTTACAGCCCCCTGTGCTGGATAAATTGTTCAATTCTATGATCGCTTCTGAGCATGAACATCATATATCTGTCCAGTACAAGGACTGGAGGGGGTCTGTGACAGATTGTAAAGCTGTTTCACAGATGATCAGAAGACAGATGCTTCTTTTGTTTGTGAGGAACTGGAGAGTAAGAGAGATGTAAAAAGAGACTGACTCACCGTCCATGTCCAGTCTCTGCATGATAATAGCCAGCTCCACCTCACTGGGCATGTACCCCAGAGAGCGCATGGCCATGCCCAGCTCTTGCTTCGAGATGAATCCGTTCCCATCCCTATCTAGAACTCGGAACGCCTCTCGAATCTCTGCAGAGAAACGAGACAAAATAGAAATGCAGAACAGTCTGTAAACACAAATAACTCAATTGACATACATAATTCAAGTGGAATGTGCATGTCATCGGTAAGCATTAGACGGTATGTATTATATCATGCTTGCTTTTCTCAGCAGTAACACAGTGTACTATTGCACAAACAGCAGAAATACTAAATGCAGCTCGTTCTGTTTTCAAAGCCGTGTATTTAGTGCACTGTGACTGAACGTTTATCCAGCATTTCAAAGGGCATCAGTGCCAGTTTTTCAGTTCAGCTCGGGTTAAGCAACCCACACCAAGTCGCAAGCGGCAACAACCAAAATAACACGCGTATCTTGTATCTTTTCTGAGGTTTATTACACTTTTTTGCCGTCTTAAAGACCCACCTTGGTGTTATTTTGGGATAAAGAGGTAGAGGAGCCTGTGCCTTGTAATATGCTGAACTGAGCGCTGAATTTTGACAAAGCCTGACATTTTTTTGCATTCCTTTAAATAAAGTATCTTTAACCCTCATGTTCTGTTGGCATCGGAAAGACCTTAAAGGGATAGTTTACCCAAAAATTCTGTCATTATTTACTCACCCTCATGTTGTTCCAAACCTGTATGAGTTGCTTTCTTATGTCGAACATAAAAGAAGATATTTTGAAGATTGCTGGTAATCAAACAGTTGGTGGTTGCCATTGACTTCCATAGTAGGAAAAAAAATACTATGGAAGTCAATGGCAACCACCAACTATTTGATTACCAGCAATCTTCAAAATATCTTCTTTTGTGCTCGACATATGTGCTCGGGTGAGTAAATGATGACAGAATTTTCATTTTTGTGAACTATACCTTTAATGGCCTTGTATTAATAGCTCATAACATACTTAACCTTGAAGTGTCAGGTTGATACTTTAGATACTTGAAGACTTTTCTTAATCTTGTAAGAATTAATTGTAAACAAAATTTGATAATATACTTCATATGGGCACCGTGAAAAATGTTTAGTTGGTGTCTAACAATAGAATAAAATAAAATAAAATGTTGGGGTCAAACTGAAATAAATAAAAAGACATTACTATAATAAGAGTGTGTTCAAACTTGTGGTTCAGTTCAAAAAAAGAAAATGATACATTTAGTCTTGGTTCTCCCAGCATTCACCTGGTCATTTTTAACAAAGAGCCTAAAGATACAAAACAAAAAGGCATAAGGATAAATTCACAACCTAATCTGACTGCTTTTATGACACATATTTTGCAATGGAGCCAACCAAACAAAGTGGGTCTTAGTTGACTTGTTTGGTGCTCTCCAAGGTTTAAATGGCAGCATTTACACTTATTCAAATGAAACACACTAATTAAACAATCACACCAGAGTTCATTTTAATTTAACCAAACCTGCCAAAGTGTGAACACACCCAAAATATCTGACCTTTCTGAAAGTACATAATAAAAAAGTGGATTTAAGCAAAGGAATTAACTACCATAGGTTATTTCATTTTAAAAACTACTATTTTACTCCTGGAACCTTAAGCATAAAATAACAAAAAGTCAATCTCATTAGAACATGTGGGTTAATTCCTCTGCCATTAGCAAAACCCAATCCTCTCCACACGCACCCGTTTCCTAGAAGCCTCTTTGTCTTGACTTAATGATATTTTACCTTCTTTTTATGCCTTACATGTGACTTTTTTTAAAACCAGATTTAGACAAATGTCCAAAGGCTTATGATAAGTTGATTCAGTCAGTGGCTCATTATTTAACAAGGTCCTCTTTATCTCCCTCAAGAATTTTTCTTTCTGCAAAGACAGACCTCGTCTGAACTGCTACTCTCATTTTTTATCCCTCATTTCATGAATATGCAAACCATAGAAGCTCCCACTGTGACCAGCCCTCGGTTCCTGGTCTGTCAAAACAATCATTTTCAAAGGAGGTGCTGCAAATTTTAATTCCATCTGAGAGTTTCACAGTTCAAACATTTCTTCAAATCAACCACTGTATTCACAACACCCTCTAACCCAGCAGTCAGACCATCGATTTTCTTCTTGTGTGCCCTAAGGCACTGCCTCAACACATGACCGGCAAAACATTCCAGATGAGGAAAGTGAGATTTCCAGTTGCAATGGACTGTAGTAGGGCAGGAACTGTAATGGGTTTATAATGTTTATCACATTGAAGGCATACGCTAATGAACCCTGAGGTTCCTTTGGTTGCTGTTATTAAGTACAACTGAATGACCATGTTAAAAACAGTGAGGATGAAGAAGCTATAAGTGAGGATGAAGAGTAAGTTTTTACCAAAAAAATGCTACATTTTTATCATGTAGTCAACTTCTTATTGTTCCAAACCAATTTGCAGATATTTGTCTGTGGAATTTCTTCATACAAATGAATTAATTTAGAATTATTGAAAAAAAAAATTAGTTCATAGTGGCCAGGGGCAATTAAACTCCAAAAAGGACACTATATTCCAAGTTTTCTACCATGTTTGCGTGAGAAAAAGGTTAAAAATCTTCCCCTCTGCTGAAGCTATGAAATCTCATTTACATTCACATTCAATTTCAAAATGTGCCAGATGCCTTGTGCCAGATATGACATAACTGTTTCCAAAATGGCATTTGGTTCTTGCATGTGTCATAACCAAAACTCATGCTTCATTTGAGGAAAGCATAGAATTAGATTTTTACTCTTCAGTGTCACATGATCCTTCAGAAATGATTCTAGTATGCTGATTTGATACTCAGTTGTTACTGGTCCTCAGTTATTAATAATAGATCTTATTATTATCAATGTTAAAAACTGTTTTTGCTGCCCAATATTTTTCGGTAACATTTTTGATGAATTCTGTGATGAATAAAGTTCAAAACAATAGTATTTATTTGAAATCGAATTTGTTTAGTAATGTAGTAAGTAATTGTAATGTTTTTATTGTCACTTCTGTTCAATTTAATTCATATTTTTACTGAATAAAAACATTAAGTTAGATAATAAGAAATGATCAGAAATAATAATAAGAAATGTTTCTTGAGCACCAAATCAGCATACACTCTTAAAAATAAAGGTGCTTCAAAAGGTTCTTCAAGCGATGCCATAGAAAAACCATTTTTGGCTCCACAAAGAACCATTCAGTCAAAGGTTCTTTAAAGAACCATCTCTTTCTTACCTTTTTATAATTAAAAATAAACATAATTCAGATGTTAAAGGTTCTTTATGGAACCATTTAGACAAAAAGGTTCTTCTATGGCATCGTGAAGCACCTTTATTTTTAAGAGTGTATTAGAATGATTTCTGAAGGATCACTGAAGGCTGGAGTATAAAGATGTTGAAAATTCAGCTTTACATTACAGAAATAAATTACAATAGAAAACAGCTATTTTATATTGTAATACTATTTCACAATAGTACTGTTTTTACTCTATTTTGAGCACATAAATGCCTTAGTGAGATGAGACATAATTAAAAACATTTAAAAATCATATTATATTTCCAAAATTTTGACAAGCACTGTATATATTTTGATGATTTAAAAAATGTTGAGCCCTAATTTACAACAATATTTATATAAAAGTGTTTTTTTTCTCACTTCAAATATAAATAAATAATGTTAATGATTTTTAATAAAAACATTTGTACAACCTATGGCCCCCACTGTGAATGTTTGTCTGAGGGCTCATTCTTTCAAGCCATTGATTTTTTTCCCCTGTGAGCATAACAGGGCTTTTATTTAGTAAAACAATGACAGTGTCAAGGTAGATAAGTTGCTGTATAATGTAGTGGCACAATTGTTCATGGATTGAAACGGTGGAGCTGTTTCTAGCAGCCTGCCAAAAGATGAGAAATTTTCCACAGGATTTAGGTTTTGAAATACTGTCAGGGCATCAATGCTTGAATGTGTCTCGAGTGTCTGGTCTGTTTTACTCATTTTAGGCTCCAGTGCTGTCTAAAATACCTCAAAACCCAAGCTTTTCCAAAGTTTCCAAAGTTATAATGGGGAATCCTTGATTAATTCTACTCAGAGACACAAAGCCTCTGTTGAGAGCGTTTCATGTGAATTAAGGGAGAATTACGAGGAGGTGACAGAGGGAGTGAAGCAGCTAATTTGTGGTGATGCTCACCAAGGACGATCCCTAGCTGAACAGCAGGGCTCTGTGCTACTGTAATTACCATCGATATTAACAGAGGCTTTAGCTGAAGGCAGCTTTGCGTGCAGTTTGATTGATACTGGGTCCAGCTAAGGGCAGCTACACATGAATATTTCAAAGAGCCATTGATAAGTCGGTTGGTTCACTTTTGGATATCAACACCATAATGTTAAATTTTTTGGGATCAGTAATTAATACTTTTATTCAGCAAGGCTGCCTTAAATTAATCAAAACTGACACTGTTTGAAAACATTTTTCAAATAAATGGTGTTCTTTTGAACATTCTATTCATCAAAAAATCCTGAAAAATGTAGTTTCCACAAAAATGTTAAGCACTGTTCTTATTTTTAATGTTATGAAGATATAATACTTGAACATTTGAAAATGTAGTGAATGCATTACATTTTAAAATATATTAACATTTGATTATTTTACAAATTTAGCTTTGTCATCACAGGAATTAATTCCATTTTAAAATATATCAAAATGCACAACTAATTAATTCTAATAATAATTCACAAGCAAATGCAGCCATGGAGAACATAAGAGCACAATTTTTTTTCAAAAACATCTGAACGATACTGTACATGAAGCTCATAAATAAAAATATAATTTAACACAGGCCATTTAAAATAGTCAACACAAGGTCATTTGAAACACGTCAGTTCAAACAGTTCCATTTCTTGGCATTTACTTGCTAAAAGACATGCACATTACAAATAACCTGGGTCAAATTGTACTGTATGTTGTTGCTTTGGGAACGGATTCTGAAGTACATTATGCTGAGGTTGCCAGAGTAACCTTGACAAACATTCTATTCCAAAGCCTGTACATCCTAATCTGGCCCATATCTAATTCTCAGGCAGTGTGTGAATGCTGATGTGAATAGATATTGGGCGAAAGTGCCGTCACATTAAGCCCTTAGTGCGGCAGGGAGCGTTTATTTAATAGTTGAAAAAAGAAATGAGATCGAGAAAGAACGAGGGACTGAAAGGAAGTGACATCCACTGTTGGCATGATAAATAACATATGATGCTATATTAATGGATTCTTCCCAGACACCCTTTAGCCGGTCTGACTCATAGGATCTCATGGGACCAACACATCGTCCGGTACCGGAAAAGGTGTGAGGCTCTTACACATCGTGTGTAGCAGGTGCTATCTTGGCTTTTTGGTTTTGCACATCTGCTCCTGGCTCTGATCCAGGACCTTTTAAAGAGGGTTCACTACCATTTGAGTTTCGGATGCTGCAACTACATGTTAGCCAGTTCATTAAAGGTCAACTCTTCACAAGGTCAACTGTTGCATCCTCAAAGCAATAGAAGAGATTCAGCCTAACAAAGGGTAATAAGCCTAACAAAGGTACCAAATAAGACATCTCTGGCCAGGGACTCAAAATCACTCAAATGGCATCTGAGACAGAATTATGTGACCTTCACAAGGTGACTGAAAATGCAGACTGAAGCTGATTTTGACTGAAATGCAAGAACGGAATGTTTAGTCTACAAATAATGCCATCTTATGAATGGTCTTTAAAAAGATGAGGAAAGAGATAGAGAAGCAGTAAAAGATCTGACATTGTGAGTGAAGTTGCATCAGAGAAATGTCACAGCTGCTCCAGGGACCCTTTGCATGCTGTGAAGCACTTAACACTGAGTGTTCATAACAGTCACATCAAAAATACAGTTCCACCATTCCACCATGGTTTAAATATAACCTTTTTTCAACATAAAATGTGCATGTGAAGTTTAGGGTTGAAACACCAGCTTCAAGAGATCATGAAGATAAACTAAAGCAAACCAAGAAGCATATAAAAATACCTTTAGAATGACAACTGCATGACAGTTATGACACATCATGTACTGTTTAAAAGTGGAAATGTGCAGTTGTCACCTGTTTGCTCTTTTGGTAACACAAGGACCTATTCTCACTATTAACTAGTTGCTTATTAGCATGCATTTTACTAGCATATTAGACTGTTTATTAGTACTTATAAAGCACATATTAATGCCTTATTCTGCATGACCATATTTTAGATCCCTTAATCCTACCCCACACCTAAACTTAACAACTACCTTACTATTAATAAGCAGCAAATTAGGAGTTTATTGAGGGAAAAGTCATAGTTAATAGTGAATGTGTGTTCCCTATTCTAAAGTGTTGTCCGCTCTTTCTATCCGTTCAGCCATTAACATGAAATCTGTTAATGAAACCGAATGTAGTCTTGTTAAAACAGTCAAGATATATGCTTTGAATAAACGCACTAAATAATTTGTTACTACATGAAGCATATTTTTACTTGACAAAACACAAAAAAATTAGAATTGTATACTTTTCAAATAAATAGCCTAAATAAATGCAATGTTATCAACTCAATAACCAGCCTTCAACAGATGTCAAATAGGCTATTACAGCTCAACAAGCTACAGGTTTGTTTCTAATTGCTTGTTTGGTCTCTGTGAAAACTACAAATCAAGCAGCAGTCCCTGACACTCAATTATGATTCAAAGATACCAGAGAGGAACAGAGCTCTCTCACACAGTGCCAGGAAACCATCTGCACAGAAAACTTCATTCCCCCCAATAATAGCTAAACTGCCTCTGACAATGAAGAACAAAACAAAGGGGTGTTTCGTCCCGTTTAAAATCATTAAACGGCTTTTTACAAGTCGTCCACTCTGTTAATCTAAAAACAAATTGCTGTGAGTGCAAGACACCTCGCCGTTACCTCCACGGATCGCAGTAAGCGGGCTCTGAGTGACTCTGGACGCACAGCTCCGTTTCCTCTTCTCCGTTAGTTGGACACGGACCGGACACATTCACGGTGGGCAAAGGCAATTCTAAACCATGCTTTTCCGGACCCATTATCGTTTATTAAAGTATCGGTAGTTTAGAAGAAAATATCAATTAGAGCATTTTACGCTGACGTGCCAGCAAATCACGAGCGAAATCCCTGCCGCTTGTGTGTCCACGGACAGCCCAGGCGAAGAGCTCGGAGTGCGGGCTTGTAGCCTACAGTCCCCTCGCCCCTGGAGACTGGAGTGACAAGCCATAACTCACTCGTGCCATACATCACTAGTCCTTCAAATATCACCTTGCTCTTACCGTGAATGAACGCCTCCGGCCACCAATGCTATTTAAACAGGTTTAGCATCACTGGGTGGCATTTTATTGTAAATATTTTACTGTCGAAATTTAAATGTAGATGTTGATAAGATTAGGTTTAATTATGTATAAGACAATGTACAGTTATTATCGTGACCGAATACAAAGCAACTAAAGGTTTCCTGGTACAGTGGTCAGTTATTCAGCTATTCGTAAAAATTTTATTGCTATTTCGTGACTGACCAGAAAGCTGGGTACTACTAAAGTTTTATATTTATTACCAAAAAAAGCAAACTAAGATTGAAGTGAATTGTCCAAATTTACATTATTAGACGATTCATTACCAGACTAACTTATTTGATGTAGAATTCCTTGGGGAAAAAATGCCACCCGATAAAGATCGTGTCGTGAATATCCATGTACGCTGTTTATTGCATCCCTATTCCTTTCACAACAGGTGCCATACAACCCCATTTCTATTCGCCTTATACCTGCATATAGGCATTGTAGACATCCTCCACTCACCTCCTCAAAGACTCTGTTTCTTAATTCGCAAAGTCTCAGGGCGTTTATAAAGCCAGTGTTGTGAAATTTTCTCGGTTAGAGTTATGGTTGTTGGTCTCATATGTAGACTAATTCAGAAGAAAAACAATGACATTTTCAGTTGCCCCAGTTATGTCCTCTCGGTCCCGTTGGCATGTGACAGCCCCATTGCCACCGAAGCAGAGTTTTTTGACGATCCATCAGGTGAAATGCTTGTTACAAAAGCCACTGTCGTATATTTTAAAGTTCAACCATTTAATACATTTGTTCGGAAATGCCCCCGTCTCGCGCTCGTCTCGTGCGTAACAGGCGTTCTCCGCCGCGCACCCAAGGGTGTATTGCATTTAAAGTCCTTGCCGAATGCACCCAGGCAGATTTATAGCGTCTTAAAAATGGAGTCCCCCCTCACTTGTGTGTGTCTTGCCGAAACGCGGAAAAAAAACAAATATTTTGTCGCAATACATCTATTGTGCTGATAACGTCTGAGATGGGCGCGCTGCCCTGCACCCATTGAACGGCTGGAGTAGGCTACAGCAGATCTGCTCCAAGAATGTTTCCCTCCTTCAGAGATCTGGCAGGTGTGTCAGAGAGAGTGGTGTAGGGTGGAGTTAAAAATATTTCAGTAATGTATCACTATTAGCAGACCAGAGACAAAATGCACACATTTTTGCTGTTCATTTACTGAGGTTTATAATTTGACGGAAAGAACACGTAGATGCCTGTTGTTTTTGCTTCTTTGACTTAGCTATTTTTGCAAATTTAGTAGGCCTATACTATTTCAATATTTATTTGGTGTAAGTTGTAATGTTGACAAGCTGACAACATTGTGTGACCAGTTTTGTCATTGTACCTTCATCAGAATGATCACACATTTTAAACTACAATTAAATTTTGACTTCTTACCACAAAATGTATAATTGAGGATACTGAGAGTCTTACAACTCAGGTTACATCACTCCTAAATGTAGGGCATACATTACTGTGTGAAAGCTGGAGGAACATGTTTAAAATGTTCTTGCACCTTTATATATAAATGACATGGAGGATAGACTACTTTACTCATAGCATCCAATTTTTATCATAATCATTCAGAGATGATAGTTCAGAACATAGGGTCCATAACTGTTTGAAAAGTACAGGGCAGCCAACGCCCTGCAATTTCATATAATAAGCATGCTTTGGTTGAAAAATGGCAGTTCTTCTGCTAAATGGCAGTTCAGAAGCAAAAAAATGTCAAACCGATGACATTGACCACTGTGCGATTCATTAGGGACTCATATATATTCTACCTGTTGACCACTGCAAGGTCTAGATGACATAGCGGCTTCCTGTCAGACATAAACTACCTAATTTTTTAATACTGAAAAATTGATTTCAGTATTAAAGATATATTAGCAAAGTGAGAATTGTATGTTGTATTTTCTTTCTTTCGAAAGTGGCAGAATTACATCATTATCTTTCTTTTATTCTCAATAGGCTGTGGCTGCATCGCCCAAAGATGTAATGTTCATGCATTTTCAATTATGGTGTATTCTTACTAATTAAAAATAAGATCATTAACACAGTCTCAAAGGGTAAACATGCACTGCCTAATAGTTTGTGACAAAAAAAAAGGAAACGATAACAGAAGTGTGAATGTCAATTATAATTACTTTAGTTGCTTTCTCATTTGAAGTTTATTTGAAATGTATTTGGTCCTCTGAGAACCTATAAATGAAGTGACAAATGCATTAAATATTTAGCTTTTATCAGTTTAATTAGCAACTGAAGCCATGTTAGCATGAAGAAATCAGTTCAACAGCAGCTTCACAAATGACCTTGAGAAAGCATCGAAGTGCTTGCTTCTACTGCAGATGGGAAATTAGTCTTCATACGAATGTTGACTACAAAACAATGCTTTTAAAAAAGAAAATTTTTTTTTATTGACATTGATGGTTCCATGAAGAACCTTGAACATACATGGAACCTTTAATTTGCACTAAAGGTTCTTTAGAGAGGAAAAGGGTTCTTTAAATTTTTAAAAAGTTCCTCAAAATGGTTCTTATATTGAAGTATATTAAGATAAATTAAACAATAAATGTTTCATAAATTAACTACAAAGTTATTGATTCACCACATTTAGGTCAAGCTTCCATCAAGGAGTTTGAAGTTTCAATAGAGAATCTACCCTGCATATTTCATGGAGGTAATTTTAAGATTTTTGTATTGAAAGACTCCAAGTGAATAAATAGTCATGGTTGGTTTTATGTAGACTATTCCATCCCATTCCATCACACACACACACCATAAACACTAAATGTTTGTTAATGACACTTGAAGAATATGCTGCATAAAACAAGATGTAACATATGGATGCTGTCATTACCTCATAGATCAGGTCTAATTCAATTCATCCAGGCTTCATTAAAATGCTTCAAGGCCTTTGGAATGAAAATTACCCCTCCTAAAAATGTGCTAAATCTGCAAGTCATATATTCAGTTCTTATTTTTGCATTATATAACTTAATCTTCAATCCCTGAGCAGCAATATAGTAAACTGAAATTACATAGACATTATACAAATGCAACAGTGTCTAATGTATGGTGCTGTTTAATTAGATCAGAATGAGATCATCTCAGTACAAAAGATGAATGGAAGATTTTACACGACGCCAGATATTACAAATGAATGCAACAAAACTGTTAATCATAAATTTGGATTTAAAATGAAAAGATAAAATCATTTTAAAACAAGACAGTTATCTTAACAAATGCACCATTTCTCTTTTCTTTATCCATCTCTGCAAGTAAAGTTGAGCACCAAAAATGATACAGCGCATAAAAACAATATTTGCTATGGAGCCTTTTTAATCTTGTGAAAGTGGTTCTTGTATACAAAAGATGAATGGAAGATTTTACACGACGCCAGATATTACAAATGAATGCAACAAAACTGTTAATCATAAATTTGGATTTAAAATGAAAAGATAAAATCATTTTAAAACAAGACAGTTATCTTAACAAATGCACCATTTCTCTTTTCTTTATCCATCTCTGCAAGTAAAGTTGAGCACCAAAATGATACAGCGCATAAAAACAATATTTGCTATGGAGCCTTTTTAATCTTGTGAAAGTGGTTCTTGTTACTGTCGCTTAATAAAAATGACACAAGCTCACTGCAAAAGATAAAGTGACAACATTTAAGAGATCTCTAGAGATTTTCATGGGAATCGTGGTAGAATAACAAAAAGACCTTCAAGGAAGTTAAACTATTTTTCCTTCTACAGATAGCTAAAAACCTGAAATATTTATAATATAAAACCTGATATCATCATTTCAGTAAGTGACAAATTGTAATTCAGTAACAGGCAAATTAGTATTCAAATACATGCATATTTGATTAAAATTAAGTACTCTAAGTAATTATTTAAAAGACAATTTGTTTAAAGGGAACATATTATGCAAAATTCCCTTTTGCAAGGTGTTTGGACATAAATGTGTGTTGACAGTGTGTACACAACCACCCTATAATGATAAAAATCCACCTACACCTTTTTTTTTTTAATCCCCATAAATAATAAGCAGTGTCTCCCAATGGCCTATTTTTAGCATTGGTGCTAATGTGACGTCACATTAGCCACAGGCCCCGCCCACAAATGTTGACAGACACTGCCGTTTTAACGTAGAACCGCCATGAGCGAGTTCACAGCGAGTTGTACACAGTTCGCCATTGCTGCACAGACGAGAATGTCTCCCAAGCGTTTTAGGTGTTCTGTTGCTGGATGAATTAATCCACATAGATCTCTCCATTTACTCCCGAAATCTGAGCCGCTGAAGACGAAGTGGATTAATTTTGTTTTCGAAGAAAATACTCCCTCAACTCTACAGAAATTCGTATATGTCTGCGCGAATCATTTTACACCGGACTGCTTTGTGAATGAGGGTCAGTATAAAGCAGGTTTTGCACAAAAGTTGCTCCTGAAGGATGGAGCAGTGCCAACTGTTCGTGATCCAGCTAACGTTATGCCATCTAGAAAAAGTAGCACGTGTTTTTTTTTACAAATTGCCTTTCTGAAAGAGCTTCTTGGCACTCTGTAAGGCTAATGTTGCTAAAGCTACCATTGTCTGGGTTTTCACTGATGCTGCCTTCACGTGCTACCAGAATGATCGTGAATAGGAATGTGGTAGTTAAAAATTGCATATGAAAGCAATGTGAAATCGACCGCTTGAATTTGTCAAGCTCATAATCATATGTGGGACCTATAAATTTCGTGTTAGCACGCGATGGCACCATGAGACCAGCAATGTTGTTATTTTTAATTGCGCCGTGCTCCCCGTCGGTGTAATTCATAAATAATCTGGCAGGGTGCAGAATTCGGCACGACACCGGTTCGAACATATATGGCTGAACACGCTACTAGCAGTTTCTGACATTTTCAGTGCGTGAGAGAGTGTTTTGTTATTGCTGGCATGATGCTGGCGCACAAGCTCTAGAAACTCCACCCTCTTCTGAAAGGGGAGGCGGGAGCACCAGCTCGTTTTCATTTAAAGGGACAAACACAAAAAACAGCGCGTTTTGGCTCGTACCCTAAAAACGGCAATTTCAACAAGCTATAAAAAAATATCTGAAGGGTATTTTGAGCTAAAACTTCAAATACAGGTGCATCTCAATAAATTAGAATGTTGTGGAAAAGTTCATTTATTTCAGTAATTCTACTCAAATTGTGAAACTCGTGTATTAAATAAATTCAGTGCACACAGACTGAAGTAGTTTAAGTCTTTGGTTCTTTTAATTGTGATGATTTTGGCTCATATTTAACAAAACCCCACTAATTCACTATCTCAACAAATTAGAATACTTCATAAGACCAATAAAAAAAACATTTTTAGTGAATTGTTGGCCTTCTGGAAAGTATGTTCATTTACTGTACATGTACTCAATACTTGGTAGGGGCTCCTTTTGCTTTAATTACTGCCTCAATTCGGCGTGGCATGGAGGTGATCACTTTGTGGCACTGCT
>NW_015505523.1:2600276-2602835 GCF_001515645.1 Sinocyclocheilus grahami | reverse complement strand
GGACCACAGTCCAGTTCTTCTTCTCCTTAGCCCAGGTAAGACGCATCTGATGTTGCCTGTGGTTCAGGAGTGGTTTAACAAGAGGAATACGACAACTGTAGCCAAATTCCTTGACATGTCTGTGTGTGGTGGCTCTTGATGCCTTGATCCCAGCCTCAGTCCATTCCTTGTGACGTTCACTCAAATTCTTGAATCGATTTTGCTTGTCAATCCTCATAAGGCTGCGGTTCTCTCGGTTGGTTGTGCATCTTTTTTTTTCACACTTTTTCCTTCCACTCAACTTTGTTAACATGCTTGGATACAGCACTCTGTGAACAGCCAGCTTATTTGGCAATGAATGTTTGTGGCTTACCCTCCTTGTGAAGGGTAAATGATTGTCTTCTGGACAATTGTCAGATCAGCAGTCTTCCCCATGATTGTGTAGCCTAGTGAACCAAACTGTGAAACCATTTTGAAGGCTCAGGAAAGCTTTGCAGGTGTTTTGAGTTGATTAGCTGATTGGCATGTCACCATATTCTAATTTGTTGAGATAGTGAATTGGTGGGTTTTTGTTAAATGTGAGCCAAAATCATCACAATTAAAAGAACCAAAGACTTAAACTACTTCAGTCTGTGTGCATTGAATTTATTTAATACACGAGTTTCACAATTTGAGTTGAATTACTGAAATAAATTAACTTTTCCACGACATTCTAATTTATTGAGATGCACCTGTACACACTCTGGGGACATCAGAGACGTCTTTTTACATCTTGTAAAAAGGGGCATAATAGGTCACCTTTAAATTAATTATAATTGATCATTACATTTCATTTTTTTAAATGAATTTATACCATTTACAACATTTTTGAATACCTGTTCTCTACTGTTAATTACTGATCTTTGTAATTTAGAAAATCTAAAGCAATTTACAGTTATTGCATAAGTCTCTTTGGAGCAATCTTGTAGTGGCAGGTCAGCATCTCTACATTTCATGAAGTGTCACTTCTAGGTTTGCCACTACACCACACCAAATAGACATGATGTAACATGTTCAGTGTTGTAAAAGCAACAAGATAAATACTGTGTGATCTATGAACCTCTCAACAATTGCTATTATGGAGCAGATAAGAGGCCTATCAGAGGCCATATGTTGACATCATGGATACAGACATGTTCACTCCATACTTTGCACAGCTTTTATTCCCCATACAATCCCCCTGACGGGAAAGTGAATTAGGCATGATGTCGATTGTGAATTTCATACACTGACGAACTGAGCTCTTATTTGAATGCAAATTGCTGTTGGGATGAGACGCTTTTTACACACCAGTCACAAAAACGGATACACTTCTTAGGTGTATGCAATCCTGACTGCATAGCATTCCAGCATACTTGAACTACATGTAACCCTGTTTATTTATGCTTTGTTTGTGTTTTAGAAACTGGGCCAGGGTCCAAATGTTCCTTTTGGGGGCATTAACAGGAAGTTGGCTTAGATTTTCGGTAAAATATACAGAAAGTCATTGCACATTAGAGCCCTATGCAACCCCCTTGACAACTTCTCTTCACTTGCAAACCAACTGTGAAGGCCCCTCTCCTCTTATTACTACTCCACTCACGATCACCACCAACATCCATCTGTTTATTTACTTTTACTGTCGTCACTGAAATGAATTTGCCTGGATTCAGCACAGAAGAAAGTCTGCTGAGCCTTTGCCCTTGAGCCAGAAAATTCAATTGACTTGCCTCAACACATATACATGCTGCATAAATGAATTATGTATCAAATGACTAACAAAGTGCGACAGGACTGGCTGAGGGTATATATATATATATATATATATAATAAAAAAATAAAAAAGCAAACCAACAAATACATAACTAGTTCAATATAGTAATCAGGGGAATTAATCATTATATGATGAAAGTTATCTGTTCCCAATAAACGGAACACTTATCCTTACACAAGCAACTTTCTAGGGATAAAGATGAAAGAAAACAGTGGCGGCTCCTGCCAATTCTCTCAGGGGGAGCAAATGTGTGCATGATTAATAAGGATAGGTCACCCATTCAATTGATAAATTAACTGCTAGTTAAAGATGTAAAGGAAACTGAACTACTATAGTATTAAAAATAAACTGACTCTAACAATCAATCTCTTGCTCTCCTTATGTTTCTATATGCGTGTTAACACAATTCAGCAGAAAATGAAGACTGAAGCCAGGATGTGGTTTTCCAAAAAAACTTTACTTCAATTTCAGTTTAATAAGAAATAATTGAAGTCCCATAAATCACTATTTACACAACTCACTTATATTGCACTGCTCATTCACAACATTGCTCACTTATATATCACACTGCTCACTTACATCACATTACACCTGTAGCTGTCCATGCGATGTCCGTCACACTCTCGGGGTGGAACAAAATGCAGGGGTAATGTTAGCAGAATAAAGCGTTAGCTACTTCGCAGCCCGCTAGCCATTTTTTCCCGCTCATACCACGTCCTCGGAAATCCCCGTTTATACAACTTCCCGCCCTTTGTACATGTTTGATGTTTAAATTTGGTCTTGGTGGT
>NW_015505523.1:2594305-2594850 GCF_001515645.1 Sinocyclocheilus grahami | reverse complement strand
TCACAGGTAGGCAAGTTTGATCAGGGTTGGAGCTAAACTCTGCAGTGCATTGGCCCTGCAGGGCAAGATTTGAGGAACACTGGTATATACACATTTTAACCACATTTAATGCTCATCTTGCACTAGCTCTGCGATGCGCGTCTGCGACTTTACGCATTACATAATCACATTGGAAAGGTCATGCGTGTTGAATAGTTAACTTCGTTTCAAAAAGAAAGGGGAGGGCAAAAAACTCCATCTCATTTTCTCCTCCAACTTCAGAATTGTCCAACTGTCATGGTGTGGGTAGATGAGGCACACAGCAATGGGGTAAGCCAAAGGGTGAGTCTTTAATTATCAATCCAAGAGTGTAATACAGAATAACAGAGGAGACAAGGGAACTGAGGAAAACACGGTATATATGAACACATGGAATGTAATCAGGGAGAACAGAAACAGGTGAGAAGTAATCAATAAAAACAGGTGAACAGGATAAACCATGATTAACTAAATAAGAACATGAACTGAACCAAATAGGGGCAAACAGGAACTAAACAGAAACAAAC
>NW_015505523.1:2591658-2592583 GCF_001515645.1 Sinocyclocheilus grahami | reverse complement strand
AAAAAAACATGAAAGAATACTCTCAGAAACAAGTTTGCTGTAAAATTACTTTTGTATAGTTGTAAAATTTGTTTTATAATCCTGCACTGAGCCAGCAGTCGTGGCAGACACAAGACATACAGCTCTAAGAAATCAAAGCAGCATGCCTTTAAATATAAAACAGCTCGAGCTAGTTTTACACCTCAAGCCTTCTGAATAAATAATGGCCCTCTCTCACTGTTTGTTCACTTTGAGGTGGCAGATGAAGACAAACACTGATGATAAAATGGATTTGCTTGTCAGGCAAACATTTTTAAATCCCCTCCGAGCTGTCCTGTGTCACGCCTTCTTTACAGAAATGAGGAAGATGACAAATTAGTGCACTGATATCAGACATGTGCTCTTGTTGAGCTTATAAGGGACCATCTTGGGACTGACCATCTGATCATGGGTAAATAGCTCTGGCAATATTCTTTCATGCTGCTTTTTTGCAAAAGGAAAAAATTAATAAATGGTAATATTGTGGCTAGACTACAGAGGCTCAGTTGTCCATCTCAAGATCTTAAAGGAATATTCTGGGTTTAGTACAAGTCAACAGCACTTGTGGCACACTGTTGATTACCACAAAAAATTTCAGCCTGTCACTTGGAAAAAAAGGAAATTAAAAAGAAAAGTTATGGCACTTTCAAAGAACGATAATGTCTCAGTTACACATGTAACCCTCGTTCCCTGAAAGAGGGAACGGAGACGTCACGTCGATGAAACACCACAGATGCTGCCCCTTCCAGTGCCCTGTCTCCTGTATCCCTTATTAGAATATGGGACAGGGCTTACGCGAGGAAGGCCAATCACTGCTGTTCGTGTACTACCTACTCAGTGAGATTTGGATAACACTGAGAAAATGTGCCCTTTCCAGGCCGGTGTGATTTGCACATGGTGAGTGCCA
>NW_015505523.1:2586709-2587092 GCF_001515645.1 Sinocyclocheilus grahami | reverse complement strand
CTTTGGTGGTGCGTCGCCCAATCGCCCTAATGGAGAAACCGCCCCATGTTTGTTCATCTTATGTCAGTCACAACACAAGGGAATATAAACAACCACTTACCTCACTCCCATGACAATTCTACTGTAATCCCACCACCACATTTTTCCGATCACTTCCATTTCTAAAAGTACCAAAATAACAACATCACTTGGACTTTTCACCACTCTACGTAAGCTCACAATTTAGAGAAAAAAAGCCAGACTTGTGAGAATTGAGGGGGGCATTGCTTGTAACTAGCATGCTTGTAATTAGCATGCTAGTTAACATTAGCATGCTAATTACAATGTCTTCAGGATCGTTAGAAAATCACAGGTAGGCAAGTTTGATCAGGGTTGGAGCTAAA